>NC_073693.1:265835386-265920096 GCF_029784155.1 Uranotaenia lowii | reverse complement strand
AATTTTATGAAGGATTAATCACCGTAATTTATGTTTGTAGATTTAATTTATCGGCCTAGTTGTGAAAAGTGATGTCCTTTTTAGTAGGGACATCTAAAGATAATGAAATTTTTATTTTTATTCTAGTATTTTGAATAACATTGAGAGCTGTCTGGAAAACTCGTATGAGATGTGGAAACAGTTGGAGAATATGCTTATGTATTTAATATGGCTATTCGTTTAGTTATATTCAGTGAAAATGTACTTACGACATTCTGCATTACCCCTTTGGTGCTGACGTTGTTATGCAGATGAACATTAATTGCATTTTAAATTGATTGGAAGTTTCTCAATCTTTGTAAATTCCATCGAAATTAATAGAAAACTTATATTTAACTTATAGTATGCAGAGGTGTTATCTGAAAGTTCCCGTCAGTGATTACCGGAATCGGTTCTACGAGGGACTGTCCATCACGATTGATTGTAGTCGATCGACTTAACATTGCTGGCATGCGGTTCTGTTATTCCAATGATAGTTCCCAGGAGTTCGGAAACCTATCCAAATAGCCGTTATGATTGCCTCTGTAAAATATGAGACTGATGATTTGTGATTTAGCGCAACATAAATTAACATTAATTGAACTTACCTAGTTACATATTGAAGGCCTCCATTGTACCAAGATTATAATAGTAAAAAATATTTTCACTTTTGTACACTTCCCGGGGCACTTTACGGGAAAAATTCAAAAGGTCGCTTCAACCACTACGCCGAATTGTTGTTCAGCGACTTTTTGCATGCACGGCAATTTAGCGCGATGCAAATAGTCGTAAAAACTAAATTGCACTCGAAAATGAGAAAGTCATTATACGTCTCAATTTGAATTCATTTTCTAAAATTTATTTATTAATCAAATGAAACCAAACTTTTACCTGACGTAGAATACATGTTTTTCAATCGTTCAATCGTAAATAACTCAATTTTGACTATGTTGTTTCATACGACCTAATCAAAACAAACTCTAGAAATAGTGTTTGACTATTTAAAAACATTAGTTTTTTTTATTTGAAGCCTGTTTTTTTTATTCAATTTCATCCAAAAATCTATGTTTCATCATTTTGCATCATACTAATGAATGCTGATGAAGAAATCAAGTTTGATAAAGTATTATAGCTCAAATATCAAATTCCTAAACGCTAGATGAGCATCTCTTAAAACCTCCTTCTAAAACCTTTGAAATTCTAGATAACTCCTTAAGATGCAGTTATCAATTCAAATAATTCGCAAAAGCAATAATACTCACTTCTACACAGTAAATTTCGAGGATAACTTTGTTTTTTTTGAAAAACACAAGTATTCTTATTTCGCACCCTTTTTCATATATTTGGTCCTTAACGCCAATTGCAACGTCCAAAAAAAGTTAACTTATGATGCTTGATTTATCCGATAAACCATTCAAAACAAATTGTGGAAGAAAATTTTGGTGATTTTCAATCATTCATATTTTAACAAGCAAAACACATAGTGGTACTATTCCTATTTCGCTCACTGGATGTAAATTTCGTATAATTTTTTTTAAACCATCATTTAAGTCATTATTTGGACCTATAATGGGTCTGTTGATAAGAAATAAAATAACAAATATTTTATACCCTTCATATTCATCAAACGGAGGCGTGGGGGAGGGAACTGGGATTTTGTCAATTTTTTTTTATTTGCTTGCCCAGCTAGGGGACGGATGAGAACATTATGGTCCATCTTGCGAAAGGTTAATTTTTAGGGTTAAAAAACATCCAATCATATGATGAAATCGAGAAAATCGGAGAAAACTATGGATGCTAAATAACTTTAAATAAATATCTCAATTCAACCTTTTTCAATTTATGCATGGGTTTTTTTTGGGGTCGGAAAGATACTTATGACAAACAAGATGAAATAGTAAAACAGGGTCCAACAATAGTAACAAATTTTTGATGCAATATCAAATGAAAGCTAATTAACGTTTAAAATAAATTGACATACTTACGATGACTGAAAAAAAAAATGAAAACATATATTAGTGAACAAGAGTCTTGACAAACAATTTTTTTGGAGGAAATGGACGTGAATTATTATTATTAAAGTTATGTTGGTCAGAAGATTCATTGGTAGAATTCGTCAAAAACTTTAAATTTATGCAATTGCATCTTCGAATTATGAATTCTAAAAAAAGGTAAACTGAAATAATATTACTTACCGCTTAAATAGATTGGACATTTTTGTACTTGCACATCGTTAAGAGTTGCACCACAGAAAGTTCAAACCTTTCTCACAAAACATTCACCCTTTAACAAACAACACACGTAATCCTCATAAACCCGCATCAACCGCAAGATGCAAATATGTATCGGAAGCTGAACTGGCATCCGAAACACAACAATTTCTTTTTAATTTGTATTCCTTAACACACATTTTGCACAAACTGATAACCCTAAACTTCCATGAACACTTTTTCGATGCGCCTGTCCATTCCCCCGTTTGGACAAAGTTGGCCATCCACGCAAGCGCAGAACATAAAAACACGCACACATTTAAACGCGACCGGACGTACGTAAGAAAGCGGATTTAAGATACTTTTTTCTTCCGACACTTCCGATTTTTAGTTGTTTCGACAATTACACTATTGAATCTTCAAAAAATTAAAAAAAAAAAAGGCTTCCGTTCCGTTCTTTAAACAGCTGATATTGCAAAAACTACCAGCGAAGGCGAATAAGCTAGAATGCTAATCGAGCAAACTGTAAGCAGCAATAGCGCGACGTAAACTGATGTCGGAAGAGAACAGGGTTGCCAAACAGTTTTTTTAAAAATTCAGGGACACGAGAAATGAAAATAAGGATACACCAAGGCTTTTTTACACGGTTTTCGGGAATTAACACTGTTTTTTACACGGATTTCGTGAATTAACACGGTTTTTGAGAAAAAAAAGTCCTTTTCAAAGGAAAACACTTAGAAACTTTTCGATGTTGGGAAAATCTTAGCTCTGAGACTAGGAACATGATACATGAGACCTGAGACCTGAGACGTGAGACTTGAGACATGAGACCTGAGACTTGAGATCTGCGATATGAGACTTTGGACCTGAGACCGGAGACAAGAGACCTGTCACATAAGACCAGAGTCCTGAGACATAAGACATGAGACATGATTCTTGAGACCTGAGACAAAAGACTTGTGACCTGAGACCTGAGATAAGAAACCTGAGACCTGAGACATGAAACATAAGAAATGAGACCTGAGGCATAAGACAAGAGCCATGAAACATGAGACCTGAGACATGAGTCATGAGACTCTAGTCCTCAGACAAGCTACTAGTGTTAGTACCGCAAGAAATTAGTTTAGCTCCGATTCCAACTTGCGACCCCACTAGCCTAAGGGTTTGACTTTTAGGTGACGAAAAAAAGTGTCGCGAGTTCGTTAGTACAAGCTACTAGTGTTAGTACCGCGAGAAATTAGTTGAGCTCCGATTTCAACTTGCGACCCCTCTAGTGAAAGGGTTTGACTGGTACGTGATGAAAAAAGTGGCACGAACTCACTAGTACAAGCTACTAGTGTTAGTACCGCGAGAAATTAGGTAAATTGATTATTAAAAGGTTAGAAATTAATAAAAATTTGTTTTTGAAGTAACTTGTACAACGTAGTACAATTAGATTATTTCTACCAGTATTGACACTAGTTGCATAACTAGTAGCTTGGCCTAGCGAACTCACGACACAAATTTTCGTCACCTACAAGTTGTAGGAAATATAGATCAATAAAAAATAGATCTCAGGAACTATCTTAAGTCTTACAAAGTGATTTTTTTTATATCGTTGTAGTGAATAGAAGAAATAAATAATAAAAAATATACGGAAAGGACAAATTAATCAGAATTGTAGAATAAAAACAAATTGATGGTTTATATCAGTGAAGAAAAAAAGGAACAACCCCAGTGGTAAAAAAAAAATGAATTAATGAGTGAAAGAGAAAAATGGCTGATTGTAAAAAGAGAGCATGTAAAAATGAAGGAAAAAGAGAAAGATTTTGTGAGTCTGTCTGAGAGGTACAAATCTGAACTCTCCAGTGAGTTAGGCTCTGAAAACCAGTTTGAACTAAATTGTACTAGAGAACGGATACATTTTCCGGATGTTACGGTGAAAAAGGCTGTGCAAAAACCGAATACAGACCACCGGTTACGACAAACAAAATGGCGTGGTTTAAGCTCCCGAACACAGGGAAGGAAGGTAAATATACATTTGGAAGGAAATTTGCCAAGAATTACTGAAAGAAAACTTCAAATTGACATGTTTGAAAAGATAAAAATGGCTGCAAAGGACGCCAATGTGAAATTGCGGAAATTAAAGATATTTCAAATTTGTTCTAAGGCTTTGTTGAGAAATGATGGAGAATTCGTTCACCTGCATAAGTTGAATAGCTGAAAAAGGGAAAATTATTTTGAAAAGTTTTAAATGGTGTTTCTGTGTTATTTTGTGTGAGTAAATGGCGGGCTACTGGAAGCTTTTGATAATCTTTAGAAGGTTTGAAAGCTCAAGAAACATTTATTCTTATTCCTGGGAAGTAATCTAGTTTGGCTTGAAGTAATCCCTATGAGGATGGTTGAAATCCTTGTGAGGATGATTGAAATCCTTATGAGGATGATAAAAATCCCTGTGAGGATGAGACGAATCCCTGTGAGGATGAGACGAATCCCTGTGAGGATGAGACGAATCCCTGTGAGGATGATACGAATCCCTGTGAGGATGATACGAATCCCTGTGAGGATGATACGAATCCCTGTGAGGATGATACGAATCCCTGTGAGGATGATGAGAATCCCTGTGAGGATGAGAGTAATCCCTGTGAGGATAGTTTTAATCCTTGTGAGGATGATACGAATCCCTGTGAGGATGGTTTTAATCTTGTGAGGATGGTTGTAATCCCTGTGAGGATGGTTGTAATCCCTGTGAGGATGGTTGTAATAGTTCTGAAGATGATTAGAATCCTGGATAAGGATGATTGAGGATAAGAAAAATAAGGATGATTGTATTCTCTGGGAGTATGATTTAAATCCTTGTGGGAATGATAATACTCCCTTTGAGGTTGATAAGAGTCCTTCTGTGAGGAAAATGGTAATTCCCCTGTGAGGGGTCACATAAGACCAGAGTCCTGAGACATAAGACATGAGACATGATTCTTGAGACCTGAGACAAAAGACTTGTGACCTGAGACCTGAGATAAGAAACCTGAGACCTGAGACATGAAACATAAGAAATGAGACCTGAGGCATAAGACAAGAGCCATGAAACATGAGACCTGAGACATGAGTCATGAGACTCTAGTCCTCAGACAAGCTACTAGTGTTAGTACCGCAAGAAATTAGTTTAGCTCCGATTCCAACTTGCGACCCCACTAGCCTAAGGGTTTGACTTTTAGGTGACGAAAAAAAGTGTCGCGAGTTCGTTAGTACAAGCTACTAGTGTTAGTACCGCGAGAAATTAGTTGAGCTCCGATTTCAACTTGCGACCCCTCTAGTGAAAGGGTTTGACTGGTACGTGATGAAAAAAGTGGCACGAACTCACTAGTACAAGCTACTAGTGTTAGTACCGCGAGAAATTAGGTAAATTGATTATTAAAAGGTTAGAAATTAATAAAAATTTGTTTTTGAAGTAACTTGTACAACGTAGTACAATTAGATTATTTCTACCAGTATTGACACTAGTTGCATAACTAGTAGCTTGGCCTAGCGAACTCACGACACAAATTTTCGTCACCTACAAGTTGTAGGAAATATAGATCAATAAAAAATAGATCTCAGGAACTATCTTAAGTCTTACAAAGTGATTTTTTTTATATCGTTGTAGTGAATAGAAGAAATAAATAATAAAAAATATACGGAAAGGACAAATTAATCAGAATTGTAGAATAAAAACAAATTGATGGTTTATATCAGTGAAGAAAAAAAGGAACAACCCCAGTGGTAAAAAAAAAATGAATTAATGAGTGAAAGAGAAAAATGGCTGATTGTAAAAAGAGAGCATGTAAAAATGAAGGAAAAAGAGAAAGATTTTGTGAGTCTGTCTGAGAGGTACAAATCTGAACTCTCCAGTGAGTTAGGCTCTGAAAACCAGTTTGAACTAAATTGTACTAGAGAACGGATACATTTTCCGGATGTTACGGTGAAAAAGGCTGTGCAAAAACCGAATACAGACCACCGGTTACGACAAACAAAATGGCGTGGTTTAAGCTCCCGAACACAGGGAAGGAAGGTAAATATACATTTGGAAGGAAATTTGCCAAGAATTACTGAAAGAAAACTTCAAATTGACATGTTTGAAAAGATAAAAATGGCTGCAAAGGACGCCAATGTGAAATTGCGGAAATTAAAGATATTTCAAATTTGTTCTAAGGCTTTGTTGAGAAATGATGGAGAATTCGTTCACCTGCATAAGTTGAATAGCTGAAAAAGGGAAAATTATTTTGAAAAGTTTTAAATGGTGTTTCTGTGTTATTTTGTGTGAGTAAATGGCGGGCTACTGGAAGCTTTTGATAATCTTTAGAAGGTTTGAAAGCTCAAGAAACATTTATTCTTATTCCTGGGAAGTAATCTAGTTTGGCTTGAAGTAATCCCTATGAGGATGGTTGAAATCCTTGTGAGGATGATTGAAATCCTTATGAGGATGATAAAAATCCCTGTGAGGATGAGACGAATCCCTGTGAGGATGAGACGAATCCCTGTGAGGATGAGACGAATCCCTGTGAGGATGATACGAATCCCTGTGAGGATGATACGAATCCCTGTGAGGATGATACGAATCCCTGTGAGGATGATACGAATCCCTGTGAGGATGATGAGAATCCCTGTGAGGATGAGAGTAATCCCTGTGAGGATAGTTTTAATCCTTGTGAGGATGATACGAATCCCTGTGAGGATGGTTTTAATCTTGTGAGGATGGTTGTAATCCCTGTGAGGATGGTTGTAATCCCTGTGAGGATGGTTGTAATAGTTCTGAAGATGATTAGAATCCTGGATAAGGATGATTGAGGATAAGAAAAATAAGGATGATTGTATTCTCTGGGAGTATGATTTAAATCCTTGTGGGAATGATAATACTCCCTTTGAGGTTGATAAGAGTCCTTCTGTGAGGAAAATGGTAATTCCCCTGTGAGGGTAACAGTAGTTCCACTGAGAAGGTGATAGTAAATGTTAAAATTTTACTAATCATTCTGTGATGATGTTAATTTCCATGTGAAGATAAGCGTATTACTTCCATGAGAATAATAGTAATTACTCTGGAGTAATTTTCTTGTTATGATTTTATAATTGTTCCGTTATAATGATGGCAATCCATCCTTGAGGTTGATAGTATTTCCTCTGCGAAGATGAGGATAATCCCTTATAAGGCCGATATAAGAAGAAGAAGGAAATCCCCTTTGAGGATAATAGTAATCCCCGTATGATGATGATAGTGTTTCTTCTGGAGCATTAAATTGTTGCATTGTGAGGATGATAGGAATCAAATAAGGATGATGGTAGTAGCTCCCTTGTGAGGATGATAGTAATTCCTCTATGAGGATAATAGTAATCGTCCTGTGATGATAATTGTAGATCCCTTTTGGAACTGGAATGAGTTCTTCATTTTGGATGATAGGATTCCCGTATTAGTATGATATTATTCCTTTTGCAAGAATGATTATAGTTCTCGTTTAAGGATGCTAGTAACCGTTCTGAGAAGGTGATAGTAATCGTCCTGTGAAGATGATAGCAGATTCCCTGTGAGGTTGATTATTGCTTCTGTGAGAATGATAATAGGGCCTCCGTGGGGATGATAGTTATTGTTCTTTGATGAGGATAAGTAAATTAAATCCATTTTGAGGATGATAGTATTTTCTATTGCAGGTTGATCGTAATTCCCCTGAAAGATAATAATTACCATGTGAGGATAATACTCATCGCATTGGAAGTGACTCCCTTGTTATGATGATGGTAATTTTTCTGGTAGTAAGGATGGTAGTTATCGTCAAGGAAAAGGAGAGCGATTTTCTGTGATGATGATAGTAACTGATTTTTAGATTAATATTTTTTCTGGAGAGTTAACCCTCTATTATGTAGTAATCGCCCAGAGAAGGGATAGTAATCTTACATTAAATGCTAGTAAATCTCTTTTGAGGATACCGTGTTTCCCATTTGAGAATGATAGTAATAGATCCCATTGAAGGATAATGCTAATCGCATTGCGATGATGGTATAAGTTCCTAGTAAGGATAATAGTAACTCCTTTGTCAGAATGATAGAAGTCGTCATGTAAGAATGAAAAAAAAATCTAAGAGATAACAGTAATTGCCTTTTAAGGTTGTAAGGATGATAGTAAATCCTCGGAGAGGATGATTATAGATTCGCTGTGAAGATGATAGTAGTTTCTCTTTTTTTATGAGGAACCCCTGTATGATGATGATAGTGTTCTATCGATGAGAGAATTCTAGTAGTTTCACTGCGAATTTGATAGAAAGCGCCTTGAGAAGGTGATAGTAATCGTACTGCGAGGATGATAATAGATTCCTTTTGAGGATGATAGTAGTTCCTCTATGAGAATGAAAGTAATCACCATGCAAAATGATAGTATTTGCACTAAGAATATGATAGTAATCGTCCTGTTAGGATCTAAGTATATCCGTTTCAAGTTGATAGTAGATCCCCTGTAAGGATGATAGTGATTTCTCTGCGAGGATGATAGTATCTTTTATGTGAGAATGACAGTAATCGCTCTGGGGAGTGTTAGTAATCGTCCTGTGAGGAAGATAGTAGTTCCCTTTTCAGGGTGATGGTAGTTCTCCTTCGAAGATGATAGTAATACCCCTATAAGGATGATAGTATGCCTTCTGTGATAGTTATAGTATTTTCCCTGTGTGGATGATAGCAATCCTTATATGAGAGTGATAGTAATTGCCCTGAGAAGGTGATAGTAATCATTCTATGAGGATGGTAGTAATTATTTTGTAATGATGATAGTAACTTTGAGATTTATACTTCTTTCCTTATGAAGATGATAGTGATCCATGTGTTAGCATTGTAATAATCGCTCTGACAAGGTGGTAGTAATTTTGCTTAATAATGGTAGTAGATCCCTTTTGAGGATGATTGCATTTTTCACTAAGGGTAATAGCAATCCCCCTGATACTTGTAGTAGTTCCCCTCTGAAGATGGTACTAATCCTTATGCGAGAATGATAGTAACTGCCTAAGAAGGTGATAGTAAACGTTCGGTTAGGGTGATAGTATATCCGTTTGGAAGATGACAATAGATCTCCTGTGAGAATGATAGTTTTCCTTGATAGTGGTTTTCCTGAGAAGATACTGATCGACCTGAGAAAGTGTTAGTTATCGTCTCGTAAGGATAATAGTAAATCTTCATTGAAGATGATGATATATTTCCTATGAGGATGATTGAAGTTCCCCTGTAAGGATGATAGTATTCCTTCTCTGATAATAATAGTACCTAATCCTTGATATAATCTTAAGTAACTGGCTTTAGTAGCAATTGAAGAGTTGGGTTTCATCTCCAAACATAGACGAAATTGATCAATCTGAACTTAGCCTATTGGTACACCTGAAATAGGGATAACAAATGTTAGAAGGTGCGAAGTTGACTAATTTTCAATGAGTATCACTCATTGAACAGAGTCGTAAACGAAGGATTTTAGTAACATCGCCGCTAAAGATGCCTTTCAATGTATGTTTCAGACCAAGTGATGATTGCATGTTATGGAAAGATCTAGGTAAATTACCGTTTGAACCTTTCTTGTTCAGACAGATTCGAATCCGTTTAGCAAAGACTTCAATCATTTGTGTTCTTGAATTCAATGAGATAAAGGTACCTGAGTGACAGTCGTGGAATGGAATAAAATTTGGAAGTGATTCAAAATCTTGTTTGCTGAACGTATCAGTATTGATTATCAGTCTACAGTTGTTTAAAAAAAAAATTAAATACAGAGAACTGGAAAATTTTGTGAAAAGAACTGAATAAGAAGTTAAATTTTGAACCTGTGACATAAAAAGCTAAAAGATCAGATGTGTCTCAGTTCAGGTCCTTAATCTGAAGTCCTAGATTTACAAACTACCACTTTCACCAACAATGAACAATCGAAGACTTATGTTCATGATGTTATATGAACTTACTGGGTTTGATAGCAGTTTGGGATGGGAATTTATCTTCAAATATAGGTAGCGTAATTGATCAATCTTAACCTAGTCTTTTTGTAATTCTGAAATAGCGACACCTGAAATAAAAATAAAAGAATGTTTAAAGCGAAATTGGCTAATAAAATGATACTCATTGAACAGAGTTGATGGTGATTTTGTAACATTGCCAGTAAAGAAACGTTAAAAGGTTCGTTTCCAGCTAAATGATGATTGCATTTTTCACATGACACTAGCTAAAGCACTGTTTCCGTTCGCGTTGTCCTGTTTGAATTCAAATTTCGATTGTTTAGAGAAAAAAATCCAATCTGGCCAAAATTTGACACACAATGTTGTTTATATCCCATGCGTTACTAAACGTTATGCAACACCAGGGATGCCAGGTGCACTGATAGTATATATTTCTACACAAAAATATGTTTTTGGTTTTTTGGTGCGTATAAAAAAAGAAGGATATTTTTTCGCTGATTTGAGGAAACTTTTACTTAATCAAATTGAAAGCAATATTACCGCTCACATAGTTATTTATTTTCGTGTTAATTTTATTTGTTATACATTAGATTTATCTTAACTTCGGACGATTGATGTGAATGTTGGACGAGTAATGTGAATGATGATAGTTCTCCTGTGAGGATGATAGTGATCGCCTCAAAGCCCTCAGAGTGATGGTGTTAGCTCCCCTGTGAGGATGATTGTATTGTAATTCCTTTGTGAGGATGATAGTAATCTTCCTGTGAGGATGATAGAAATTCCCTTCTGAGAATGATGATCCCCCTACGAGGATGACAGTAATTCCGCTGTAAGTATGATAGCAATCTTCCTGTGAGGATGATAGAAATTTCACGGTGAGCATGACAGTAGTTCTTCTGTGAAAATTTTAGTAATAGCCACGTGTGGATAAAATAATAGTCATATGGAGATGATCTTCCTGTGATATTAAGTCCCAATTCTATTGAATGAATGATTATACTCCTTCCTTGAGGATTATAGTTATCTTTTTGTAAAGTTAATGTTATCCCCTGCGAAGTGATGGTAATCGGCCGGTGATGGTAATTCCCTTGTGGAATGATAATTGATGGCTATACAGGGAACATTTTTGGTTTTATATTGTAGTTGAATGATAAAGTCATTCATCTTTCGGCGTTTGTTTTTTAAATTGGTTATTTTTAGATAACAATAGTACATCTACAGCGATAAGGTGTGTACAACACTTGATAATCGATATTGCACATTGGTATAGTGGTAGATTCAACGAATGATACATTATCCGAATGGTCGTTAGGTCCATTTTGAGTTGCATACAGCATTAGAAATTGGTGATATATGAGAGCACTTTAGTAGGAAGATTTCAGGAATTCTCGTTTTTTATACTTGTCAATCTGAAAACATCAAATAAAAGCTTTCTCATGGTGAAAGGCTTTGGTAGCCTATTAGTAATTCTCGATTGAATCCTAAGCGATTTCCGGAAGTTGGCAATAATCCATCGTAGCGTGTTGCAACTCGATTTTGATGCACTGATTTATTGTGAATGTTGGAGCCACAAGTTATGTTGTCGCAGAACCGTCAAAGCTGAGTCTTAAAATTAGAAGTCATTAGATGTCTGTTTTAAAATGTTAAAATATGAAAATTTTATGATCACGGGTCCTATTAAGGATTCAACCGACATTAATATGCCAGTAGCTTGAGTGCATCTTAAATTGGAAATTTTTAACGTGGATCCTGTGAGACATCAAATCTTTTTTTAGTTTTCCCACGGCAAGCTGGTGAAGTGGCAGGCTGGTGAAGGACATATGAGGTGTCCTCACTTCATACGGCCGTTTTCGGCTATAATTTCCACGATACAGAGACGGAAACGCGGATCAAATCTTTCGCACTCTTTGTCAGAAGTAAACAAGTTACTCGCGTTATGTACGTTACTCTTGAAACTACACGCTAAGCTAAAACAAACTCTAGAAATATTTATGCAATGAATATAATTTATTCATAATGGAATAAAGTTAATAATAAGTAAGAAAAAAAAGAAAAATTATTAACATTTAATGTGAATTCTAGTTACAAAGAAAATTCGTTCAACATACATACGAAAAAAAGGTATAATCATACGTATTTGTTAGCAAAACATTTAAAAAATATTATGTTATGAAAGCTCTGAATTTTATGTGATTATTTTTGGTGAATCTTCTTGAAAATGTTTAAAATTTTTATTGATCTTGGTTGTTATTGTTGCATATGAGCATTATAAAATTTTTATAAATATATTCCTTCATATATTAAAACAGGATCATGTGAAATAATTTAGTTTAAATCCCTTAAAAATAAACGAAATAGAATGAAATAAGTTGTGTTAGAGCGTCACGAACAATTTTTTTTATCAAATTCATTGAGTGTGAGAAATATTTTTTTTCAAATAAAATATACAAATCATTTCAACTAGAAGGAGAGTAGAGGAGGAGATGAATGTAGTGAATAGAAGAAATAAATAATAAAAAATATACGGAAAGGACAAATTAATCAGAATTGTAGAATAAAAACAAATTGATGGTTTATATCAGTGAAGAAAAAAAGGAACAACCCCAGTGGTAAAAAAAAAATGAATTAATGAGTGAAAGAGAAAAATGGCTGATTGTAAAAAGAGAGCATGTAAAAATGAAGGAAAAAGAGAAAGATTTTGTGAGTCTGTCTGAGAGGTACAAATCTGAACTCTCCAGTGAGTTAGGCTCTGAAAACCAGTTTGAACTAGATTGTACTAGAGAACGGATACATTTTCCGGATGTTACGGTGAAAAAGGCTGTGCAAAAACCGAATACAGACCACCGGTTACGACAATCGTGAATGATGGGAGAACGAGAACAAGTACGAGAGATCTCGAAAGAGTATTGAGAACAGACGTCAAGAAAAGCAACTTTGCAAGTCAGTTTTAGAAACTATTCTTACAGCTAACGGAAGTAAGAGCTTGCCACAAATAGTTCATGTCGTTTTATAGAAAAATATAAAATAGTGTAAAAGAAATTCACTACACAAGTCAAAACCTTTCTCTTGACCGTTCAAAAGTTTAAAGCTGAGCATGACTAATTTCTCGCGGTACTATCACTAGTAGCTTGTACTAGCGAACTCGCGAGACTTTTTTTCGTCACCTACAAGTCAAACCCTTTCATTAGAGGGGTCGCAGGTTGAAATCGGAGCTAAACTGATTTCTCGCGGTACTAACACTAGTAGCTTGTACTAGCGATCTCGCGACACTTTTTTTGTCATCTACAAGTTAAACACATCCACTAGAGGGGTCGCAAGTTTAAATCGGAGCTAAACCGATTCAGGTCTAATGTTTCATGGCTCTTGTCTAATGCCTCAGGTCTCATGCCTTATGTCTCATGTCGCAGGTCTCAGGTCTCAGGTGTCATGTCTAAAGTCTCAAGTCTCAGGTCTCAGGTGTCATGTCTAAAGTCTCAAGTCTCAGATCTCAGGTCTCATGTCTTATTGTTTCAAATTTCAGAGCCGCAGAATTTGAATGGTCTTTTTTAACGGTTTTCGGGAATTAATACGGTTTTTTTTACGCGGTACGTATATCAGTGTAAAAAAAAATCTTACTGTATACCTATGTTTTAAAAGAAATTTCGGTCGATGTGATGACTTTTTTAATGGTCGTCAATCCACATTTAGACCTCCATCAATGCCAGTAATGTAAGGTTGCCAGACTTTTTTCTACTCCCATCCGGGCCTAGCAATTCCGGGCATTTTTTCAAAAAAACCTGGCAAAATCCGGGCATGGAATTCAATTTTTCAAATCCAAAAACCGGGAAAAATTTAGGTGTTATCATATATAAAAGCAAAGAAAAAATGCAAAAAAAATGAAATTAATATTTAATTATTGTAATTGCAGACTTCCAAAAAGTTTCTGGAACACTTAAATATTTAAAGGTTAATTAAAGTAAATCAGCGAAATTATTTGAAATAACCGTTGAAAATTTCCATACCGTTAATCGATTTTGCTGAAACTTACTCAAAAACTTTGATGTTTTTTCTGGTTTATTTGTGGAAATTGTTAAAAAATACGGGCAATATCCGGGCTTTTTTCACGATATCCGGGCAACCGGGCCGGACCGGACTTTCTCGAAATTTTGCATCAAATATCCGGGCAAACCCGGATAAATCCGGGCAATCTGGCAAGCTTACATTAATGTTACCCATTTTCCATCATATTCAAGTGGTTTTTTTTTGTTATCTGTATCAGCTTTATTAAAAAATGTATATTTTTCTGTATCGAACTTCTGTATTATGTTTTGTGTGTTAATTTTTTGCTAAATAGGCGAGTTGGAAATGGGTTTTTAAAGTGTTTTAACTTAAACATAATACAAATATAGGAAAGTTTTAGGTGTATTTGGTATGTAGAAGTATTCAGTGGATTTTTCCATTTTAATTGAGTTCAATCTGTAGTGATAAAATATTAGTTTTAAGTAAGTAAGATATGAAAATAAGTATTAAAGGCAGATCCGTAACAGATGAAAAATGCAATTTTGTTTGCCGCAACAAAACATTAATCTCCCAAATGTTTTGGGACATTTTCAATATAACTATAGTCAATAACAGATAATAATCAAATTTACGAAAAACAATGTTCATGCTTTAAGAAATTCTTTTATGCCTTTTCAAAAACAGCTTTATAAAATATTGTTTTGATTTGAGTATTTACTGTCAAAATATAAAGGAGTCTTGAACAAGTGCATAAGAGTTTCCATATTGTATTTTAGGTGTCAAACAAACAATTTAAAAAACTGAAGCAATCCAGTTGCAATCTAGTAGGAAAGCAAACACATCAAAGAAGAGCGCGAGTAGTAAGAAACCGCTTTCTGCTAGCTAGTAGATCCCAAAATGTGCGTATACAGAAAGGGCTCGTCCCTACTCTTTCACATCCCTGTAGTGGTCTACTCGCTCTCCATGTTCTCAAATAGGCAAGGAAAGGAATATGTACTAAGTACTAGCAAAAAAAAAGGAAAACAATTTTCCATACCATACAATCTCCCACACTCTCGTGGGTAAAAAGGCTCCTTCGTTCGATCCTCGAAATTGCTGCTGCTCTGCTGCTGGCGGGTGAACAGAACAAGCAACAGCAACCAGTGTGTATATGAGATAACCGGCTCTCTTATCTCAATTTATGAAGCTTTCAAAGAAGTTTGGCGGCTAGGGATGTTCAATAGGTTGGCATGGGGAAATCATCGAGTTCAAAAAACCAACCATATACAATTTGCCAATTGACCAACGAATACAAACATATGGAAAAATTGAGACCAGATTTGATGATTTTCGTTCGTGTCATTTTTTTCAGTACCAAAGTTTTTAATTTTGGTGTTTATCTTCATTTGTATGCTTTTTGTCATTTTTAAATTTTTGACATTTATCAGACTGAGCCAAACTGCCGATATTTCTCCTCACTTTTTGACTTTTTGGAGCGTGTAAAAATTAGAATTCTTTTTTCTAGATTTTTGCTTATGGTGAAAAAACGAAGCAATATAATGAACTTAGAAAGCTTTCCAACCTAAACTTTTAAGAAATTGACATTAGCATCCCTAACTCGATTCTCTGTTGTTTTCCCCTCTAGAGGGAGAGCAAAATTGAGAGCAACGGGTGACGGTTTTCAAGTTTTCGCACTAACACACCCAATCCGGTGTTCCACAACAGGACCTTTCCACCAATTTCGCTCGTCGCTTCCTATCAATAGGCATGGCTGGCTGGCATGGCACGGCACACTAACAATAATGACAATAATAATGGCATACGAAAGCGTTTTGCCAGGATGTTCCATTTTCCCGTTTATGGCCAAAGCAGCAAATACCGCCTCACGATAAAAGGTTCTCCATGTTTCGCTCGCGGCTCCCCAAATGGCAGTTTGTGTTGTTGTGTGTATTTCGCTCCATTAACGGTTTGCCATATCGGGAAACCCAACGGCGTGCCATGCACCACGACAGGATACCTACTTTCAGAGGAGTTTCTAGGGGAAGAGGGGGCATAATGCCCACGTTAAGAAAAAAGCCTTGTTTCAGAGTACATTTGAAAAGATTAACTTTACTTTTCGATTGTGTTTGGAAGTTTGGAATGTTTTTTGTCGAAATCTGATAGTTAGAATAACTGGAAGGTCAAAAAAGGCCACAAATTTAATGAAGTTTGAAGAGTAGGTTGAAAATTGGATTTCAATTTCAGTAGGGGCATAATGCGCATATGTGTGTACCCAATCGCGCCGTTTAACGTTTAATAAGTGTTTATTGATTCAAGTGCTTCCGAAAGTGTTTACCAGGTAAAAACACTTCTATTCTACTTCACAGTTGGAAAAATATATTGCTACGCGCAGTGCTGCCAGATATACATAAATTCTCGTGAATAGTTAATTAAATCTATATTAAATTTAGGAATTTTAAATATATTCGTTTATATTCAAGTTATGTTTTCCAATACAACATGGAAATATCTTTAAAATTATTGTGATGAAACTGCATATAAATTTATACAAATATGAAACATGCTTAAAGATAAACGGACATGGCGCGTTTTGCCCTACCTAGACATGTTTATTAAAAATCGTTCAAAATAACAGAAAAAATAATTGAATAAGGAAATTTTTCGTTTTTAATGATTTTAAAGACCAATGTTCATAATTGTAACACATGTCAGATAATTTTTTTTGCCAATAGATGCCGTAATTCCTTACGAAAGTCATGGCACAAATTGCAAGAAATATGGCTTGTAAAATATTTTTGGATTTTTGCAGAAATTTATCGCATATTTGATGTAAATTTTTTGTACAAAAGGTTTCTACTGTTAATTAGAAGGGAATAACGTAAAGAAATTTCAAAATAAGTGTATAACTAGCTAGATATCGCAGTGGAGCGTTTTGCCCACAATGGGCATTATACCCCCAGTTCCCCTACATATCTTCCGTTTCCTGTTGCCGGCGCCGCCGTCTCGTTGCCAATTTGACGGTCTACTGCAGATGCGATTTCAGTACGATAACTGTTTTTGAAGTTGCTTTACAAATTTTTGGACCATTAGAAATATTGAAAATTTAGACTGAGCTTCAAGTTAAGTAATTCTAAACTAAAAATCTAACCGTTAAGTCACCGCTGTTACGGTCGCCTCCCCTACTAGCCTAGTTTTATATGTACATAGTGTATATAGATACATACATTCGGCACATTTAAAAAGGCTTAAAAACCAGTTGTAAATAAAAAAAAATGCCAAAAATTGCAGATTTTTTCAGCACGAATCCTCAACCTCAGTCTTATCGGGTACACGAATCTATGAATACGCGTGTTTTCACATCGTATTATTTTCGGAAAAACCATCGATAAAACGTTTCTTAAAAGTGATAATTATCACTTTAAAATATGTCTCAGCATTCATATAAGGACAAGCGAGTGTTAAAATTTATTTCAAACTACTGAAAGTCTTGAAATATCGAATATTCTGTTTGTCGGATTGATACTATTGTTGACACTCAGTGACCCGAGCAGAAGGTGATAACTAACCTCAAAAACGTTTGAAAAGGCGCAACTCGTTTTTTGATCGTCGTCAAGTTAAAAAGTGAACTTCTGCGGAAGTAGACTTCTTTCCCGCCATGGCGGGAACATCCCCAGGGGATCCTCCCTATCCGATTGAGGGAACCTTACCAGCCTACATGGCAACACGCCGTAACGATGGAATACTTCGTGTGCTATTGCTCCGTGCTAAAGTAGTTAAAGAATCGAATGAAAATGATGTCAGTCAAACTCCAAACTCTCAAATTAGTCAGCAAGTGGAGCAAGATAGATTGCCATCAAACCCATTCTTAATTGCCCGTTCTATCGAAGCTGTTATCGGGTATGAAAATCGATCGTTGGTAACCGCCACAAAAGAAGCACGGGGTACACGATATGTTCTCCGTACTCAGTCTCCCCAAGTGTACAAGGCTCTTTTGGAAATGTCGCATCTACTTGATGAAGATAAAACTCCAGTGGAAGTGGTTGATCATCCCAGGTACAATTTTACAAAAGGGATAGTATACGACGTGGATACCATCAAAGTCCCAGATCAAGATCTTCTAAATGAACTGAAGAACCAAGGAGTCACAGCCGTCAGACGGATAACAAAAACAGAGAACAAAGTTGTTAAAAATACACCGCTGATAATACTTACGTTCCGAGGAACAATTCGTCCCGATCATATATTCTTTGGTTTCATCCGCATCAATGTACGAACATATTACGACAATGTACAAATATGCCGTAACTGTGCAGCTTACGGACATTCCCCTAAGAATTGCACAAGTGAAACGGTGTGCCTTACTTGCTCCCAAAGCCATCAAACTCTGGAAAACCAACCTTGCCCCAATCCTCCTTACTGCTGTCATTGTGAAGGTGGTCATTCTCCGGTGAGCAAAGTCTGTCCTGTTTTTCGGAAAGAAGAAGCAGTGATACGTCTTAAAACTGATCGGGGAATTTCTTTCATCGAGGCGCGAAAAGAAATAGAAGAGTCGTCGAAGGCTCCTAGCTACGCCAGTAAAGTGCAAGGCCGTTTGAACGATAGCTCCGATAAAGACCGAGAGATTAAAATTCTTCGTGACGAGCTTGAAAAAATTCGCGAGCAAATGAAGGACTACGTTGCACTAAAATCGGAGCTCGAAGCCCTTAAGCAAAACATCAATCTTTCTGCACCATCAACCATTTATCAAAATAAAACATCTGAACCAAAAGAAACACACCAGACTAATACTTCGAACGATAAAACTCAACAACTCGAAAAAACGCACATCTCTCGGAAAGACTCGGGACCGAAACAATCGAAAACAAATAACCAACCAAAACCTCAACGAATCTCGAAAAGCTACTCCCAAAATTCTATAAATCGAATCGCCACTAGAAGCATGAGCAGAAAAAGAAATTTGGATATATCTCCCACATCAACAGATTCCGATCTAAAGAGATTTTCAACCTGCCCGGAACCTAGTCAAGAGGTGATCATATCCACTGATGACACCGAGATGCTCTCTAGCGACCACGAATAAAACAACTTTTGCTTCATAAATAATCACCTAATATTTATTGTTTCTAAATGTCCAACTACACAAAAATAACTGA
Source organism: Uranotaenia lowii (assembly GCF_029784155.1). NCBI lineage: Eukaryota > Metazoa > Arthropoda > Insecta > Diptera > Culicidae > Uranotaenia > Uranotaenia lowii. The sequence continues at coordinate 265,900,809 of NC_073693.1, read as the reverse complement.
TCAGCAACTTATCAACAATATATCCAAAAAACAAACAACCACTGTTCTTCCACAAAACACTACCGTCTCAGCTGTCGCTGACGGCTGCCAACCGGAATCTTCAGATCTAAGCACACAGGACATCACAAGACGAATCAACACCATCGTACCGTCGCTTCCAAAAAACAACGTAGACAATCTTGCCACAGAAGCTTCGCAATCATCACTTCCCCCGCATAGCCTTTCACAGGCCCCACCGTTGATCCAAGGGACTTCGGTGGTTGCCAGTGTTTGGCAACCGGGGGGTACTAAGGTCAGTATCCAATCCGCTATGAACGAAACTGTTCCTACTCGACCACCAATTCCAGGATTTGCGGCAGACTGGGACCCAGGCGAGGGAACCAGCTCTCGTTTCGCTCCGAAAAATACTTCCTCAATCCCAGCATCGCATCTTCTCAACGTAAAACACATTTCCAACAAACAAGCCGAATCCCGGACACTTTCGATAGCAAGTGACTGCTGCGAATCTCGAGCTCAACTGAGGAATAGTAATCCCGCCCGCTGTCAAGCTCGCCAGTGGAACACCTCCCCGCTCAACACTCCCGAGGACCTCGCATGTAGAGAGCAACACAAGGTCAACTCTCTTTTGCTCAACACCTACCCCGGCGTCTCAATCCATCTACCAAACGAAAATATCTCTGAGCTGGAGACGAGTGAAAACAACAACAATCATCTGAGTCGCTCGCCATTACCTCCCCCGCACAGCCTTTCACAGGCCCCGCCGTTGATCCAAGGGACTTCGGCGGTCGCTAGTGATCGGCAAACGGGAGGTCTAAAGGTTCGTTCATCCTCTTTCATAAGCCGAACATCAGCTATCGCTTCCAATTTTCCACAGTTTAAGGCATCTGAACCTACAGAAGACATCATCAGCTTTAACCAGATTTTTCACACCGAAACAGCACAATTCCCCCCGCACGGCCTTTCACAGGCCCCACCGCAGATCCAAGGGACTGCGGTGGTTGGCAGTGATCGGCAACCGGGAGGTACCAAGGTCAGTACCCTCTCCGATATGAATGAAACAGTTACTACTGCTTCGCCACTTCTAGGCTCTTCACCAAATTCGGACCCCGAAAAAGAATTTCCACCACGTTCGGAATCAAATGATTCTTGTGAATCTCGACAGCAACCGCAAAATAGCAGAATCACCAGCTGTCTGGCCCTTCAGTGGAACATCAATGGTTTGATGAACAATTTAAACGATCTTGCTCTCCTCGTCACTCGCAACCCTCCAGATGTTCTCGCTCTCCAAGAATTGCATAGAATAAACTCTCCTCATCTTAACTCCTGGCTTGGCGGTAGGTATAAATGGTACACAAAAAACGGAGAGACCAGATACCAAAACGTAGCGATTGTTGTTCGAAATCCTATTCCACATACTGTTATCAATTTGAGTAGTCCTCTCCTCGCGATCGGTATTAAAACCGAATCTCTTACACCGACTTCGTATGTGTCAATTTATTTGCCACCTGGAAAAATCTCTGATTTGGAAAAACATTTGACTGAGCTACTCTCTCAACTCGACCAGCCGTTTATAATACTCGGAGATTTTAATGCTCATCACCGATCTTGGGGATCCTCGAAGTCGGATTCTCGCGGTGATATCATATCCAAAATAACAGAAAAACTTGACCTCACGATTCTCAACAATGGCTCCGATACTTTCATGAGAGGCCAAACCAGATCAGCCATAGATCTGTCCATATGCTCACCAGGTTTCGTCAGTTCAGTTGATTGGAGAGTTCATCATGACACTAGAGGAAGCGATCATTTTCCAATTGAAATAACCAAGAGAACAACTATTCCCATGCTACAACGTAAAAAAAGATGGTGCTATGATAAAGCAGATTGGGAAAACTTCGAAAATCTGTTACTAGAGAGGGTAGACTCTCACACCCATTACTCAGTGAACGATCTCACCAGCATCATCTTTGAAGTCAGTCAAGAAAGTATTCCCCGTTCAGGAGGCCGAATAGGTAAAAAAGCGACTCACTGGTGGAATGATGAAGTCAAGGCTGCCGTTAAAAATAGACGCAAGCATTTACGTGCCCTCAAAAAACTACCTTTAGGAGACCCGCGATATATTGAATATCATCACAATTATTGTACGGCAAGGAATTCTTGTCGGAAAATCATAGCTGATAGCAAACAACGCTGTTGGGAAGATTTCTTAGATGGAATAAGTTCCCAATCCTCGAGTTCCGAACTATGGCGAAGGGTAAATTCTTTGAGTGGAAAACGTAGATCACAGGGTTTCTTTATAAAAGTGAATGGAAATTTTACTGAGGAACCATCTGAGATAGTAGAAGGCCTTGGAAATTATTTTGAGGATCTCTCTGCATCGATCAACTACGATCATGATTTTCTAGCATTGAAATCTAAAATAGAAGCAGAAGATATCACTTTCAATCAAATGATCAACTTAGAATGTGACTACAATCAGACTTTCAGCATGAATGAACTTCTTTTTGCTCTAGACAGTTCAAGCGGACAGTCTACGGGACCTTGTATGATTGGGTATCCCATGCTCAAACGTCTTCCTCTACCAGTAAAATCGGCACTTTTAAAATGTTACAACAATCTTTGGTGTGATGGAACTTTCCCAACAAGCTGGAGCAACAGTTATGTTGTTCCGATCCCAAAAAATGGCACACAATGTCGTGAGCCTAGCCACTTTCGTCCGATAAGTCTCACGAGCTGCCCTTCGAAAGTCTTTGAGGGGATGGTAAATCGTCGCTTAACAACCCTGTTAGAGGAAAACAAATTGTTAGACGATCGACAACATGCCTTCCGTAGAGGTCGCGGAACAGGAACGTACTTAGCAGCTGTTGGTGACGTTATTAACAAAGCAATTCAGAATGGTTTTCACGTTGATTTAGTTTCACTCGACATATCCAAAGCTCATAACCGAACTTGGAAAATGGGTATCCTTATGCAACTGAAATCTTGGGGAATAGATGGCCGCCTTGGAAAATTCATCTGTAATTTCATGTCTGATCGAACTTTTCAAGTAATCGTCGGAGATACCAAGTCATCAATCAAACACGAAGAGAACGGGGTACCACAAGGATCCGTGTTGGCAGTTACTCTCTTTTTGATTGCAATGAACTCACTTTTTGCAGTTTTGAATAAAGGAATTCATGTTTTTGTATACGCCGACGATATTATAATTATCGTCACGGGAAAAAGCTTAAAAATAAATCGTCGTAAAATACAACTGGCAGTCAATCGCATATCAGAGTGGTCAAAATCTGTGGGATTTTCCATGTCAGCCGAGAAATGTATAAGAAGCCACATTTGCTTGGAAAATCACCATCCATGGAAGTACAAAATAGAGCTCGAAAACAAAGAAATCCCATACCGAAAAGAACCGAAAATACTCGGAATAACGCTTGATCGCAGATTTTGTTTTGAACCGCACTGCAAACGAGTAAAACATGAAATTGCAAGCCGCTCAAGGCTGATAAAGACGATCAGCAAGCGCCATAATTTGAACAATCGTCGAACGCTGATAAGGATCGGAAACTGTGTAGTTACAAGCAGGCTACTCTATGGGCTGGAGATCACAAGTGGTGCTTTTGATAAACTCATTGATATTTTGAGTCCAGTCTACAACACTATGATTAGAAATGCCAGTGGTTTATTACCCAGCTCCCCAGCACTTGCTGCTTGTGCAGAAGCTGTTGTTCTACCTTTTCATATGATAGTGGCGCTTCATACAATCAAGAAGGCGATCAGTATAGCTGAAAAGTCACTTGTGAACCAAAGCGAACATACTTTGTACAACAAAGCTACAGAAATTTTTCGTAAATATACGAGGTTGGAACTGCCAAGTACAGAACGTCTAGAGCGAATTGGCGATCAACGATGGAACGCAGGTAACTTAAAGGTAGAGCTGGAAATCAAGAAGAAGATACGCGCCGGAGACCCTAAGAGGAAGGTAATAGCACACTACAACTCCTTAATCGAGAGGAACTACTTCTTTTTTGAAAAATACTTCACTGATGGTTCTAAATTGTCAGAAAAAGTCGGAGTCGGATTTTTAGGTCCTTCTGTGGCAATCGCAAAAAACCTACCCGGACAAGTCACTGTTTTTTCTGCTGAAGTAGCCGCTTTACTACTAGCTTTGCGTCATATCACATCTTCTGGAAACGCTGTTATTTTTACCGACTCTGCCAGCGCGTTAAGTGCTTTGCAGAATCCAAAAAATCGACACCCTTGGATTCAAAGAATTCAAAAACTCCATCCAACAAATGTATCTTTCTGCTGGATACCAGGTCACTCTGGTATTCGTGGCAATGAAGAAGCGGACAAGTTAGCTGCACTCGGCCGTGATGAAGAATCAGATCCTATCAATATTCCTGCTTCGGACCTACATCTGTGGGTCAAAAACAAAATTTGGGAAACATGGCTGAACACCTGGCGAACGAACAGAAACCTAGCATTGGCCAAAATCAAAGGAGAACCTTTCATCTGGAACGACCGAGAAATTAGACAAGAGCAAATCGTTTTGTCAAGGCTAAGAGTAGGACACACAAGGCTAACTCATCGTCATACCATTGAAGGAGGAGCCGTCCCAAATTGTGAGCACTGTAACTGTAGATTGAATGTGGAACACATCATCGTAGAATGTCCCGGTCTCCATGGTATCAGAGAATCACATGACATCGATAAATCTATCCGCAACGCACTATCAAATGACCCAGCAAACGAAGAAAAATTATTAAGTTTTTTAAAAGAATCGTGTATTTACGACGAATTGTAATCCTTTTGTACGAATTTTAAATCTTCTAGAGGCGAACCAGCCTGTGGCTGAAAACCTCTCAAATAAAGAAAAAAAAAAAAAAAATCCTCAACCTGAACTATAGTTTATAATAAACATTAAACGAATTGTATATTTATGCAACGAGCAAGGACGGATTAAGGGGGGGGGAGGGGGTGCATAATGGGGGAAATTGCCCTGGGTCACCCGGCTCAAAGGGGGAAGGGGCGAGGGAAAAAAAATTTACATTACTTTTATTATGCTTTTTTATGTTCTAGAAATCTAGAAAAGGATGTAAAAACTAGAAAATTAGGAATAAATAAATCGTAAAATTTTAGAGGCGAATCAGCCTGTGGCTGAAAACCTCTCAAATAAAGATAAAAAAAAATCCTAAAATAAACTAGCCAAGGGGGCTCCGTCAAATAATATCTACTATAGTTTCACCCTTATATTAGTTAAGGGTTTCCCCTAGAGTATGCATTGCAGAATTTTTCCCCATTAGGTATGTGAGATAAGCTAATCAGGATAACTTGGAAATAGCTGGGCATTTGGAACAACAACACAAAATCTGGACAAATTTAAGCAGAATCCATTTTTTTTATCAACAAAAAAAGTTGAGATAGCTCAAATATCTTTTTTTTTCATCGAAATACGTCAGAAGCTTTCACATTATTTCTCAAACTCCAAAAAATCATTAACATAAAACTTGCTCAAGCCTAATTTGAATTTTTTGTTTTTAGTCTTATTATGTGAATAAATTCAGTAAATACGGACTTCATTTAACAATATTCTGGGAATCTGGATAGGTGGTAGACTGCTTAAATTGTACACCTTTATCCAAATATATCCGAGACATTTGGAATGTCCTACAATCTATATATATAAAAATGAATTTCTGTCTGTCTGTCTGTCTGTCTGTCTGTTTGTCTGTTCCCTATAGACTCAGAAACTACTGAACCGATTTGCGTGAAACTTGGCAGGTGGGGGTATTGGAGGCAGGGGAAGGTTCCTATTATGGTTTGAGACCCCTCCCCCTAACAGGAAGGGGGGGAGGGGCTTCCCAAACAATAGTCAATTTTTTGCATAACTCGAGAACCAATCAAGCAAATAGTATCAAATTTGGCATGGGGTGGTATTTGGGGACGGGGAATATTTCTATGAATATAAGGTACCCCTCCCTCCTCTCAGTGGGGTTATAGGAAGGGGGAGGGGGGCTACCTTAGAATTTTTCATATAACTCGAAAACTAATCAAGATATTGGAACCAAATTTGGCATGGATAGGTATTTTGATACGAAAAATATTTTAATGATTATTTGAGACCCCTCCCTCTTTCCAGTAGAAAGGGGGAGGGGCCCTCTTTCATATTTTTATACACAACTCAAAAACTAATAAAGCAAATGGAATTAAATTTGGCATGGGAGGATATTTGGATACGACAAATATTACTATGATTATCTGGGACCCCTCCCTCTTTCCAGTAGGAGAGATATAAAGGGGGGAGGGAGCCTCTTTTATAATTTTTACATAACTCAATAACTAATTAAGCAAATGGAACGAAATTTGACATGGGCGGGTATTTGGGAACGTGACATATTCTTATGATTATTTAAGACCCCTTCCTTTTTCCAGCGGGAGAAAGGAAAGAGGGAGGGAAGTTTCATACAGTTATTACTGCATTTCTCAAGAACTACAACAGCAAATGGAGCCAAATTTGGCATGGAACGATATTTGGGTACGAGAAATTCTTCTATGAATATTTGGTATCCCTCACTCCTTCAAAGAGGTGGATGAAAAGGGGGAGTAGAGGTCTCCCTTACAATTTTCAGTATAACTAGAGAGTTGATCGATCAAATTGAACCATATTTAGCATGTGAGGATATTGGGATACGAGAAATGTTTCTATTATAAATTGAGGCCCCATCTTTTTTAGCGGAAGGATATAAAGGAGGAAAGGGGGGCTTCCATACAATGTTTTTGCATAACTCGAGAATTAATCGAGCAAATGAAACCAAATTTGGCATCAAAAAGCATTTGAGTACGCAAAATACTTTCTCTATGTGAAACAATTCCTTTCTTGCAATAGGATGATAGAATTAGGAATATAGGAGGGGAAGAGGAGGCTTACATTTAATTTTTTTTTACAAAATCCGAGAAATGGACAAAACTTAACATGAAAATCATTTTGTTATGATTCTATGATTATATGACACACTTTCAGTGAGTAGGTACAAAGGAGGAGGGAGGTGAGTCCAATACAATTTTATTAGCATAAGTTCTCAACGAATAAGTTCTAACGAAGCCAACAAATGGACACAAATATGACATGGAAAAGTACTTGGTTACGAGATATGTTTCTACGATTGTTTTAGACCCTTACGCTTTACAGTGTAGAGAGGGGAAGAAAGGAGAAGGCTCCATATACATTTCGTTGTAAAGCTTAAAAACTTATCAACCAATCAATGGAACTATATTTGATATAAGAGGATTTTCGGGAAAGAAAAAAATGAGTATGATTATGAAAGATCACGACCTCCATTCAGCAGGAGGTGAAAGAAAGAACAGGGGAGGGCTCTCTCTTATCAGTTTTTAGCATAAATCTAGAACATATCAAGCAAAAACAACCATATTTTATAAGTTAGATTGTTTGCGTACAATTAATTTGGGCCCTCCCATCTCAGGGTGAAGTTTAAAGAAACAGATTAATATTATCAGATCTTTAACACAAATTTATAGCTCAAGATTCAAAAAATTAGTTTCAGTCATCTTTGTACTGCAATTCAAAACTCCAGCTGCAGCTCTCATTTTATAGCGGTTGCTTTAGAATAATGTTATAATTTGATTTAAAATAATGCCAACAAAACAATAAAAATTTGAATAATTTCTGAAAATACTATTTGTTTTTGAAAGGTGTAGCAAAGCACACCGGGTCAGCTAGTAAATAATAAAATATTTTCTTTTAACTTTTAAATAAAGGACATATGTATTCCAAAGTCCCAGTAAATCAAATGTTATACTTTGGTAATGATTTTTTTTTCAACATTTAAATTAGATCACGGCGTCTGGAATATTTTTATGAGCTTTGATGAAATTAAATAAATTGAAGTAATTATCAGACATTAAAATAATAATTCGGCCAATATCCGGGTAAATGTCAGGTATTATTGAAATAAAAAAAATCCACCATGGGTGCACGGATTTACCGCAGTTTCTGCCTAAGCATTCTTTAGATTTTTTTTAAGTTCGACAAATGCAACGCGTACACTATACCTGGACCCCATGGCTTCGTATGAACTGTTCAGGAGTGAATGTATTGTGTTGATGTAAGTTTTATTTTGGAAGAACAAGGTGGGCTAGTTTACTTTCAGGCTTTCCGGCATCCGTGCACGCAAACTAATCTGCACGTTGCTGCTACGTGAAAAACTACATAATTTTTACCCAATTGATTTTCACGTAATTTGTACGAAAAAAAAAAAATAAACGCTCCCCTAATAGGAATTTTGTTATATGAACAACACGTGCAATTTACTTGAATTTTCAATGCGTTCATCGTGTTATGAAGATGAAAACTACTTGAAATGTTTTTAGAATCGAAATGATATTTGGATACTTTCTACTATTTTTTTCGTTTCTACTTCTGGTGATAAAATGAAAACATATTGAATTTCATCATGAATAGATTTTTTTTTATTAAAATTCGTCGCACTGTCACTACATTTAATCCATTATTTAATAAAAACACAATTGCGGAACTTTTTTCCATCAAGTTATGGTTTGTTGAATCCTGTAAAAAATGGAAAATATTAAAAAATTAAAAATATAACCATCAAAATGAGATATAATATTCCTTGTTAGGATTAGCAGAAACAAACTTCCATCCAGGCCGATTTGGTAATTAGGCTTCTTCTCTCGGCCCTTCCTCGTCTTCTCCACCGGTTTCTTGAAGCTTTCTTCTAAAATGGAAACAACAAAAACCACAGCTTAAATTGAATTAAATTTCGACAGGGAAAATAATACACACTTATCACGTTGCTCCCGAGGCTCGGATTTGTATTTTTCGTGTTAGGGACACGCAGGACATCCTATGTGGCGTACTGCTCGTCTTCCGACGCTGAATGCTCTTGAGCTGCCGCATCCAAACAAAATCAATTTAGCTAGCTGACAACAATTCCCTTTTCCAATAGGACCACATGTTTGAGAAAATTGCAAAAAAAAGGATTCAAGCCCATATACCTAGACTTTACGTGAAATTCATGTGACAGTTATATGGAAGTACAGTAGTTACAAAAGCTTAGTTTACGTGAAAAATTCCGTATAATTAATTTCTTAATTATTTTGGGTGTGTTAGTGTGTGTATACCTGACCAGCTTGCAACTGATTGAACATTCTTATTATAGTCAGCTTATAAGAGGAAACACATCTTACCTGTCGGCCACTTGTGGGATTCGAACTCAAAAGTTCTCGTGCCGATACCGGAAATCGAACCCAATACGCCTGGCATACCAAAGCCAGACTTGCGCCAGCCTATCCGCTAGACCACATCGGCGCTTTTTTTAAATAAAAAAATAAGTATGAAGAAAATTATGGAAAACATTGATAAAAATTTCTAATTAAAATTTTTTTTTCAACTTTGCTAAAAAATCAAACCGAGCAATTTAGAATAATTTTTACGATCTTTATCAACACTTTCTTTAGTTTAAACACTCAACACTCTTTTTCCGAGAATCAATAAAAAATCAAATTAAAAAAAAACTACGGTTGTCACTAAAGCAGAACCAATTGGCAACACTGAGTTTCTCTTTTAATTTTTCATACCAGTTTTAGTCTCAGATTTGAAACTCAAATTAAAGCTTTTCCAACTGATTTAACAGAAGTTTAATGCTATTGAAGTACTTATATCTAGTAACTACCCAGACAACCAAAAGTCGCGTTTTTCCTTAAAGATGGAACTCCGAAGTTTACATTTGACTGACAATTCACAGGAGCTTCAGGTAACTCATGTCACGTTAAAGCTACTCAGGAACTTCCATCGCCTTTTTAAAGGATAAATTATCGTTAACGGAACTTCTAAGTTCTTTTCAACTTCTTTCAAGCAGGTCGATAACGTCCGCCTAACACTTTCTAATGCACCGTTAAGATTCTTCCAGGTGTTTTAAAGAACCTGTATGGAAATTCTAAGCAACATGTCAAAAATGTCTGTCAATTTCTTGTCATGGTACAGACCCTGTTTGTCTTTGGCAACATGCCCGTAAAATTTATATTGCCAAAATCTAACGGTTTTTATGTCACTTTTTTTTTTTATTTCAAATTAATTAAAATTCATTGAAAACATAATATTAGCATAATTCTTTTAAATTGATTATATTACTTTTAAGCTGTAAAACATGGAAAAATATGTTTCTTTTCTGTTTAAAACTAGGGTAAATGATCTTGAGCGGAACTAGTCGAAATCTGATCTTGAGCGGAACCATTTAATTTTCCTAAGATCTAGGCCATGATGATTTATAAATCTTATCGAAATGGTCATATCATGTCTTATTCACAACTCCTATTTCTACCTCCCCGCGATGCTGGCTGGGATGCGAGTAACCTAAGCGGAGATCGGGTACCCAACCCCGATGGATGCTTTGGTCGCATGCAGACTGAGAAGGTGGCCACACGCGTCTGTTTCCCAGGTCAGGGGCGGCGTGCAACAACAACCGAGCGTCTGTTCTCCAGGTCAGGGGCGGCTCAAACAGCGTCTGTCTTGCAGCAAGCGGCTGAATTTATGAAATGCGGCTCCCGCCAGCTAAGTCCAAGATGGCAGCCCCATCGTGGGATAGGGACTTTAGGCTAACAACCTACTGCTCCTGATATCTTGTATTGTTACGGAAACTGAGAGAAGAAATAATCGAATTGGAACTTTGGCAACGACTTTTAGCATGAAAACACGGACTAGAATTGGAACTTGGAATGTTTTGACCCTTGCCCAGCCAGGTAAGCTGGCTCAACTTGCTAGAGAGGCTAGCCGCCTCAAGCTTGAAATTCTGGGACTGAGCGAAGTCCGATGGCCTAACACTGGAGAACACAAGACACAGTCTGGGCAAGTACTGCTTTACTCTGGCATACGAGGAGAGCATGCTACTCGGGAACGAGGAGTTGGTTTCCTATTAAGCCCGCAGGCCCATGCGGTCCTTATAAGATGGGAACCGATCAACGAAAAAATAATCGTAGCCAGATTCAGAACACGGGTTAGAAACCTTACAATGGTCCAGTGTTATGCGCCAACTGACGTTGCCGATTTGCAGGAGAAAGAGCAGTTTTACAGTCAATTGAACAGCGTGGTTGAGAGAATTCCGATGGGTGATATTCAAATTCGAGATGGCCGAACAGAAAATCAAATTGACCACATCTGCATCAGCTGAAAATGGAGAAGGAGCCTTCTTGATGTCCGCAACAAGCGAAGCGCAGACATTGCATCTGACCATCACCTCGTCCTTGGCGAGATACGACTGAGAGTTGCGCGTGTCCAACGGCGCGAAGAGAAAGTCGGCTGTAGATACGACGTCCGCCGGTTGGAGAATCCAGAGGTGAAAAGAGCATACGTTGAACAGCTAGAATCCCGAGCCTCGGAGTTGCCGACAGACGAAACAGTCGAAGAACAGTGGTGTGGAATCAAGAATGCCTTTATCACGACGAGCCATGGTACTCTCGGTAAAGTTTGTGGAAGAAGAAGTGAATGGATGTCGGATGAAACTTGGAGGATGGTCGATGATCGGAGAAAGGCGAAAGTCGGAATTGAGCAGGCATGTACCGGGTCAGCCAAAGCAGCCGCCCGCTTACGATATGCGGAGCTGGAAAAGGCAGTTAAACGAGCTTGTAGACGAGACAAGAGAGCCTGGACAAACTCCCTAGCCGAAGAGGGAGAAAGAGCCGCCGCCAATGGAGATATCCGATTACTTTATGACATTTCTCGCCGTCTCAGTGGTGCAAGGACTAATGCAAGAATGCCGCTGAAAGACCGAGCAGTTCAGTTATTGACCGATCGAACAGATCAGCTCAAACGATGGACTGAGCACTTCGAACAACTCTTCCGAGTCACGAATAGCAATGGCCAACAGAATCCGCAGCTCGAAGCGCCAACAGTAAGTCGCATAAATGGCGTCAACTCGGAAGCGCCCTCGCTGGCTGAAATAGAAGCGGCAATAAAAAACATGAAATCCAACAATGCACCTGGGATCGATTGCATCCCTGCTGAAATGCTGAAAGCCGACCCTGCCCTGTCAGCACAAAAGTTGCACCGTCTTTTCGCTGACATCTGGGATACTGCAACATTCCCGGCCGACTGGATGCAGGGTATCCTCGTAAAGGTCCCGAAGAAAGGAGACCTGACAGAGTGCGGTAACTGGCGAGGCATAACGTTGATCTGTACAACCCTCAAAGTACTCTGCAAAGTGATCCTGAACAGGATCCAGGAGAAAATCGACGCTACACTTCGACGGCAACAAGCTGGATTCCGATCCGGACGATCATGTGTGGACCACATCACAACGCTACGAATCATACTGGAACAAATCAACGAATACCAGGACTCTCTTCTGGTTGAAAAAACTGATGATTGTAAGTTGAGAAGACCACAGAGATAAGAGATTACGAGAACTTGAAACGAACTAAAGTAATAGTCTTATAGTTCAGTGTTTGGAGGATCCACTTAAACAGATGAATAGAAAAGGATTTAGATTAAGAATGGAGACTTAGAGTTCAGATTTCATTTCCAGGATTCAGATTCATATTTAGATTTAGATGAATGTAGGTGAAATCTAAATATGAATTCTAAAGATCATTTTTTAATATTCGAAAAAAAAAGATTCCGAGTTCAGACTTAGGATTAACATTCAGAATAAAAATCGGAATACATATTAAAATTTAGCCTTTGCATTCAGAATTAAGATTCAGACATCAAATTATGAATTTATATTTTATATTGAGTTTAGTTACTTTTGCTTTCGATTTTCTTTTATCATAATAATTTTTCTAGATTAATCTTCTAATATATAAAGATGAGTTGGACTTTATATGTTTGTTTGTTTGTATGCACCTTATACAAATCCACACCGCTGAACCGATCAGCCTGAAATTTGGTACAGAGATGTAGTTGAACCAGGGTAAGGTTTTAGTAATAGTTCTGAGCCCCTCCCATCTAAGAAAAGGGACCCTCCCATACAACGTTCTATTTTATTCCCACGAACCAAAAGTCATGGCACCCATTTTGGCAGCCGAATTTCGTTTCCTTTGGCGGGTTTTTTTTCACCATCATTATGGGCCGAGCATTAGCAACGAACATTCAAAGTTCACGTATACTGGAAAGCAAATCAAAGCTTGCTGATCATTGGAAATTTGAAAGGGGGAATTTCGGCGGGTATTTTTATTCCTTCTTCTGTTCTAAGCACGTGGTACTGGTAGAAGATATTTGAATGCAATAATGAGCCCACATTTTGGATTGAAAAATACAACTAGCCTGTTAGAAATACAGTGAGCGAAATAAGAATAGCACCACTATGTGTTTTGCTTGTTAAAAAATGAATGATTGAAAATTACGAAAATTTTCTTCCAGTTTGTTCTGAATTGCTTATAGGATAAATCAAACATAAGTTTACTTTTTTTGGAGGTAGCAATTGGCGTTGAGGACCAAAAATATGAAAAAAGGGTGCGAAATAAGAATAGAACCACTTGAGTTTTTCTAACAAAAACAAGATTATTTTTAAAAATTTACTGTGTAAAAGTGAATAATAATGCTTCTACGAGTTATTTGAATACATAACTGCATTTTAGGAAATTTCCAGAATTCCAAAGGTTTTAAAAGGTTTTAAAATGGGGGTTTCAAGAGATGCTCCTCTAGCGTTAAGGAATTAGACATTTGAGCTGCAATTTTTTATCAATTTACTAACTTTCTTCATTAAAATGACGTGAAATGATGAAACAAACATTCGGGATTAATTTTTATTCAGAAAAAATAGGTTGGAAATCAAAAACTTTTATTTTGTTCAGTAAACCATACTTTTTCTCAGTTTCAAGTCGTAGATGGCAGCACTATCTTGCAGTTAAAACCAAATTTAGTCTTAATATTGATTTTACAGGCTAATTCAGACCCATATTCATCATTTTGAGGTATTCTCCCATCACAGTTTTGTGGAAGATCACGCTGCAGAAAGCTTTTTCGGATTTGCAAAAGAATCATCAGCACAAAAATGTACAACCGCCAAAAATCCTGCTCATCTCAAATTCCGATTCAATTGCAAACCATACCAAAAACACTGCTAGTCGTCTAGTCCATCAAGCTCCATCGCAAAGTATAACTTTATTTTAATAATCGGTCCAAAAAATTCACTTTTAGTGACCTTGATGCAATTCTATTTTTTTTTTTGGATTTAGTGATCTTAGAATCTCCAAAGCGCTCAAACGGTACATGTATTTATTTCTTAACCAAAATCATCCAGCACTCCCTAATTATTCCCGAACATTCGAAAATGGGCATGAAATTGGTTAAATGGCAAGAAAGTGCTGCCATTTTTTTTTTTTTTTTTTTTTTTTTTTTAATCTTATACTATATTTATTGAGGCAATTCACTTTATAAAAGTATTATTGTGCCGAGGGTCTGGTTTTGACTTAGAATTAAGGGGGGGTTGGAAGGGGTTTTTGGATGTGGAGGAAGGGATTGGGGAAGGAGAACAATTTATTTCACTGGTCGATTTCCGAGCCTCGGAATTGATAAGTGTAATGTTTGTACGTTGAGGGTCATCTTCAGCCTCGTCACCTGAGGCGATGGGCGAAGCTTGAGGGGTTAATCTTTTGCGGGGCGGTGAAACGGTCAAGTGTACTGTTGCTGGAGCTGGAGTGTTGCGTTCTGTCGAGTGATGAAGTCTTTTTTGGGGTTGTTGTTGCTGTTGGTCCTTCTGTTGTGTCGGTTCGGTCGGTGCGGTGATTTTTTTCGGCTGCTGTTTTTTCTTCTGCTGGTTGAAGGTATCGTTATGATATTTGACTACTTCTGCGTAGCTGGTAGTATTCGGTGTTTGGATTAATCTGCGAGCGGCGTCCAGTGTGATGTTCTGCTCGGTTTTTATTTTCAGCACGGCAGTTTCATAAGCGTACACAGGGCAGTTTCTATCAAGCGGAGAGTGGTTTGATTTGCAGTTTGCACAAAACTTCGATTTAGCAGTGCAAGCTTCGCTGCTGTGGATGCCAGAGCAAACTATACACGCTTTTTCTGACACACATTTGTTTTTCGGGTGTCCATATTGCAAACAATTTCTGCAGATGAGTGGTTGTGGATAATACAGTCTTGTCCTTAAACGAATAAATCCGAAATTTATAAATTCCGGCACAACAGTCGAATTTATAGTCAAAACTAGTGTTGGTGTTTCTACTAGTCCAGCCGCTGTTTTCTTCATAATTCGTCTCACAGCTATAATCTTTTGCGACGATAGCTCTTTTAGAAGATTTTCTTCGGACATGCCTTCTACCTCGTTGCATCTCACTACAAACTTTCGACTGTTTAACTCTGGATGGCGGCCCATTTCGATCGGCGTACCATCGAGAAGTGTAGCAAGGGTAAATATTTTTCGGGCTTGTTCTTTACTCCGGATCTTTAACACGTACCAACTCTTGCTTTTCACATAGTACCCACTTTCTATTTTTCCCGCGTGCTCTTCTATCGATCTTCCAATGACGAACGGATTTTTCGGTAGTTCGAAACCTTTTTTCGCTTTTAGAAACATGTAGTACAATCTACCATGCACTCCTTGCGGATCCATCCATTCCGGAATGGTCCTATCCGGATGATCTCCTGGGGAAGGACTCATCCCGCTGACAACTCACTTGTTAAAGTTTCTTTCATTGAAAAGGAACAATAGCCTTTCACTTGTGGTGCACGAGCGCGTTTTAGTACGTCCGACTCCACTGAAGGCTGAGGACAAACTGAAGTGCTGCCATCTATGACTTAAAACTAGAGAAATAGTGTTTGACTATTAAAAAACATTTGTATATTTAAATTCCAACCTGCTTTTTGGATTCAAACTCAGACTCAAATCTATGTTTCATCATTTTGCATTATACTTATAAATGTTAATGAAGAAATCAAGCAGTTTTATAAAATTTCAAAGCTCAAATGTCTAATTCCTTAACGCTAGAGGAGCATATCTTGAAACCCCCATTTTTAAACCTTTTAAAACCTTTGGAATTCTGGAAAACTCCTAAAATGCAGTTATGTATTCAAATAACTCGTAGAAGCATTATTAATCACTTTTACACAGTCAATTTTTAAAAATAATCTTGTTTTTGTTAGGAAAACTCAAGTGGTTCTATTCTTATTTCGCACCCTTTTTTATATTTTTGATCCTCAACGCCAATTGCTACCTCCAAAAAAAGTAAACTTATGCTTGATTTATCCTATAAGCAATTCAGAACCAACTGTGGAAGAAAATTTTCGTAATTTTCAATCATTCATTTTTTAACAAGCAAAACACATAGTGGTGCTATTCTTATTTCGCTCACTGTATATTGAATAGAATTGTAGTGATTTTCAAAGTGCTCCCTACCGCCGCTAGGGTGCTTGGAGAGAGTCTACATAAATATACAGTGAACTGAACAGTGAACAGTGAATTGACTTCTTCAGTTGAATGAACCGATTTTCATTAATTTCAGCTTTTATGAACCAACTATTGTCGAATTTTCAGAATCTCTCATAGAGAAAGAAAATAATAATAAGATTCAGAGTTATAAGTTGAAGGCCTCGATTTCAACGCTTAAATAGCCGTCGGGGAATTTTAACGGGGCATTAGAAAATTGATCGTGTATTATCTGGTAAAACTTTTGGTTCCGTTGGAAACAAATCGATTACATGAAACTTTTATTAATTAAATCTGAGGTTTTCAGTTTTATGGAGTTCTATTTCTTTGGCCAATTTTTAACTTTTGAGTCAATTTGTTCAATTCTTCCATCCAATTTAGATAAAACTTGTAGTAGAACCGTTTAGTACAGCGAATTTAAACAAATGAACTTTAAAATTGATCACTCTTCAAAATCATTAATGGGATGAATATCCAAGAATAGGAACATTGAAATGTAACTCGCATATAAAATTAGAATGGTTACTTCGGTTCAGAGGTGGTTTGTTTTCAAAAACTTCAAAAAACTAAATGTGGAACTTTCACATTTAAGACCAAGTACTCATAAAACAGTGTTACATTAAAAAGCGAAAAAAGTACACAAATAGTTTAAAACATGCAATGTGAGTCTTCAACATGGTTTAATCAGATTCGGATGTTTGTTTAGAAATCTCAAAGTAGATAAAGGTCTAATATACTATTGTACAGGGAGATCATCCGTCTTGATAAGTGGAATGATATCCAAAAGAGATTTCTATTAGATGCAGGATGGGAAAGATATCAAAACAATTTGATCATTTGAAGATAACAAATAAAAGTCCAAATCTTTTCAAGCTTCCTAAAAAATGGCGGATGAAAAAAATGAACCCGAGCATAGCCGGGTAAAATCAGCTAGTCATATATAATTCAGAAATAAGGAATCCATTATATTTTCATATGCTTCCAAAGATTATTTACACTCTGTAACAAAGCCTCCAATCCACTGTTAACACTAAACATACCGACACTTTGTATATACCTTAAGGTTGCCAGATTGCCCGGTTTTATCCGGGTTTGCCCGGATATTTAATTCTAAATTTGAGAACAATCCGGCCCGGCCCGGTTGCCCGGATTTCATTGAAAAAGGCCCGGATTTTCCCCGGATGTTTTCATTATATTTGGCAAATTAAACAAAAAAAAAAACAACAAACACCTCCAAAACGAAATTTTTTTGGGCAAGTTTTCTAAAAATAATTACGAAAGGTTTTTTGGAAACCGAAAATACGGTTCAAAACCGATGAGTTTTGATGACAATTTTTTTTTCATATTTTTTCTTGATTTTTGTTGAGGAATTTTTGAGTTTTGACAAAATTTGTCCGGATATTGCCCGGATCTATGGTCGTCAATTTGAAATCAAATGCCCGGATTTTGCCAGGTTTTTATATAAAAATTGCCAGGTTTGTCCGGCCCGGATACGTGCTGAAAAAATTCTGGCAACCTTTTTTTTTTTTTTTAAATATGTCTTTATTTGTATCAAATCATCATTACACTTATATTACATTATTGCATTAAACTAGGTGTTCAGCTCAATAATGAACTGTTCATAGCCCTATAAGTAACTAGATTATAAAAATTTATTTATAAGATTTAAATTTGCTGAGCGCAATCAAGTTTTTAATGTAGGAGAACATCCTGTAATAGCAAAAATATTTTATACTTAAAACTAAACACTATCTTAAAATTAAACTAAACATAAAGAGAACGAATCTCTGCGATGGAAGACTGCATCGATTTGCCTCTGAAGTTGGAGATGATTTTGTTGGCCATCTCTTCGATAGATTCAATGTCTGCAATCCGATGAAGATCTTCGGTGCTGTGCCAAGATGGAAGCCGCAAAATCATTTTCAGAACCTTGTTCTGAATCCTCTGGATGGCTTTCTTCCTCGTCGCGCAGCAGCTAGACCAAATCGGAACTGCATACATGATCGCTGGTCGGAAAACTTGTTTGTAGATGAGCATCTTATTTCGCAGACACAACCGGGATTTCCTGTTGATGAGAGAATAAAGAGATTTAGTGTATTTATTACATTTAGATTGAATATCTTCAATGTGATTTTTAAAAGTAAGATTCCGATCAAGTGTAAGTCCCAAGTACTTCACGTGATCAGACCATTCTAATGAAACTCCATTAAAAGTTATGGAATGATTTTCATTAGGTTTTAAAAAATTTGCTCTTGGCTTATGGGGAAATAAAATAAGTTGAGTTTTGGAAGCGTTAGGAGAAATTTTCCACTTTTTCAAGTAATTCAAAAAGGAATTTAAATTTTGTTGCAATCTACTGCGTACCACCCGTAAATTTCGACCTTTGGCTGAAAGCAAAGTATCATCAGCAAATAGCCTTCTACCTTTTCCTTCTGGTACATCAGGAAGATCAGAAGTAAAAATATTATATAAAATTGGCCCAAGTATACTACCCTGAGGGACACCAGCTCTAATGGGTGTCCTTTCAGAGCATGAATTTTGATAGCTGACTTGTAAGGTTCGGCTAGTCAAATAATTTTGAATAATTTTGGAAAGATATACAGGAAAATCAAATCGAGCTAATTTAGCTACTAAACCTTTGTGCCAAACACTGTCAAAAGCTTTTTCAATATCAAGAAGAGCAACACCAGTTGAATAACCTTCAGATTTGCTAGCGTTAATCATATTAGTTACACTCAAAAGTTGATGTGTAGTAGAATGTCCATGACGAAAACCAAATTGTTCATCAGGGAAAATAGAATTCTGATTAATGTGAATCATCATTCTATTCAAAATAACTCTCTCAAATAGTTTACTTAAAGAAGGAAGCAAACTAATTGGTCGATAACTTGAAGGCTCTGAAGCACTTTTTCCAGGTTTCAAAATTGGAGTTACTTTGGCATTTTTCCATTTATTGGGAAAATAAGCCAAATGAAAACAATTGTTGAAGATTTTAACTAAAAAATTTAAAGTGCTTTCAGGCAACTTTTTAATAAGAATATAGAAAATCCCATCTTCCCCTGGAGCTTTCATATTTTTAAATTTTTTGAAAATCAATTTAAGTTCATCAATATTTGTCTCACAAGAACTTTCAAACACATTTTGCTTAGAAAGAATATCATCAAATTCTAGGGAAATTTGAGCATCAATTGGACTTACAACGTTTAAATTAAAATCATGAGCAGACTCAAATTGTTGGGCTAATTTTTGAGCCTTTTCTGAATTAGTTAAAAGAAGTTTATCCCCATCTTTCAAAGTAGGAATTGGCTTCTGGGGCTTTTTCAAAATTTTAGTTAATTTCCAAAATGGCTTTGAGTAGGGTTTTATATCCTTTACTGCTTTAGCAAAATTTTCATTACGAATGAAATTTAAACGACGTTTGATCTCTTTTTGAAGGTCGCAATAAATTAATTTCAAATAAGGATCCCTAGTACGTTGAAATTGGCGTCGACGAATGTTTTTCAGTCGTATCAAAAACTGAAGATCATCATCAATTAAAGGTTGATTAAATTTATGTTTAACTTTAGGTATTGAAGCGGCTCTAGCATTGACTATTGAAGTTGTCAAATTTTCTACAGCCAAGTCAATATCTTCTATTGAATTCAGTGGAACGTTTACATCTAAATTACGTTCAATAAAATTCATATATCGCTCCCAGTTAGCCTTTTGAAAATTAAAAGTTGATTTTAAAGGGTTTTCAATGGGACTTTGGGATAAAGAGAAAGTTACTGGAAGGTGGTCTGAATCGAGGTCCGCATGAGTAACTAATTGACTACAATGCTCGCCTAAATCCGTTAGAACCAAATCAATTGTGGAAGGATTTCTAATCGAAGAAAAACAAGTATGCCCATTAGGATATTCAACAGTATAATAACCTGCAGAGCTGTCATTAAACAAAATATTCCCATTTGAATTTGATGAAATATTATTCCAAGATCGGTGTTTTGCATTAAAGTCACCAATAATAAAAAATTTAGATTTATTTCTGGTGAGTTTTTGTAAATCTCCCTTCAAAAAATTTTTCTGTTCACCGCTGCATTGGAAAGGCAAATATGCGGCAACAATTATAATTTTCCCCATAGAAGTTTCTAATTCAATTCCAATTGTTTCTAAGACTTTTGTATTGAAAGAAGGAAGAAGTCTAAATTTGAGACGACTATTGATGACAATAGCTACACCCCCACCTTGTCGATCAAGTCGATCATTTCGCAAGATTTTAAAGAAAGCATTGCTTTTCAAGTTATTGTCTGGCTTTAAAAAAGTTTCAGTGATGGCAGCAATATGTATGTTTTGAGTTTTTAAAAATAAAAAGAATTCATCTTGGTTAGCCAGCAAAGATCTAGCATTCCAATTCATAATATTTAAACATCTATTTGGATCCATGAGGGAATCGTAAAGTCATAATAATTTTGTTAGCATAATTAAAAGAAGTTTGGAAAGCTTCAAACATTGAATTTGCTTTCAACATAAGTTGCATCATTTCCATTAAATTTTGATGCAAAAATTTTAATTTTTCCTCAGTAATCTCACCCAAATCAACAAAATTGTTAGGATCAGAAAAGGAAGGAGAAGAAAAAGTATTTGAATTTCGGGGATTTTCCCAAGCCTTCGCATGAACGTTGAGACTTGGTTTTTTTCCCATTTTTATTAGTTATGCCTGGAGAGGGCAACCCATTTTCAACCACCTCTGAGAACGATAAACAACGAGTCTGTGGCGCAGAATCAGCCCAGGTAACATTAAAATCACTTAGGGTATTACCCAGCCGTGATTCCAATGTAGGCCGAGGCTGACCGCGAACAGGCAGGTTGTTTACCGGTCTGACGTGTGAAGACGAAAAAGAGGAAGGAGGAGAAGAAACTTTTCTGGAAACTTTGGGATTTTTCCTAGAAGCAATAATTTTTGCCCTGACGGGACAGTCTAGAGAATTCGAGGAATGATTACCTGCGCAATTCGCACACTTAAAAAATTCTGTTTTTGGCTTATCACCACCAAAAAGGCATTTAGATTTTTCATGATCGAATGAGCCGCAAAACATGCATCTGGCACTCATTCTACAATTTTTAGTGCCATGACAAAAAGCTTGACAACGACGACATTGCGTAATATTTTGAAGAAAATTGGTAGAAGATTTACGAAAAGGTTCGAATTTGACTCGACAATGAAACATAAGACGAGCCTTTTCAAGAATTTGCAAATTATTAACCTGATCCTTTTTAAAATGGATCAAATAAAGTTCAGGAGCAAAACCAACACTACTGGTATTATTCGTGTTGGTTCTTTTCCTCATTTGAATTACTTGAATTGGAGAAAAACCTAACAAAGAATTTAATTCAGCTGTGATCTCATCCGGTGTCTGATCGCCAGTGAGACCACGAAGTACAACTTTAAATGGACGATCACTTCTAGTGTCGTACGTAAAAAATTGGTGTTTTTTATTATTCAAATAATTTAAAACCTTTTGAAAATCATTAAAAGATTCCGCCAATATACGAGCAGTTCCCCTTCGACCGATCTGAAAAGAAATCTTCACATCCTTGACGGAAGTGACGATTTCTTTTCGAAAGGCATTGAAGTCAGGAATCGTGACCGTTATTGGTGGAATCTTTTCGTTTTTAAGAGTATAAGAAGAAGAAGAAGGTTTCTTAGTACTCTTATCAGAATTAAATATGAATATTTCCTCATCACCGATGTTATGAAGGACATCGAATGAATTGGAAATTTCAACTTTTTTGGGCGATGGACCTGAATTAGGTTCGGCAATCCGTTTTCTCCCGGCCCTTGAGCCGGCCGAAGACTTCCCCATGCTGGAAAGAAAAGAGAAAAATATGAATAAAAGAAAATAAAAATAATTATAGCACTGAAAAGTGCTGATTGAAAAACAGGTAAGGAAAAAATAAATAAAGTAAAAATGTTCCTGCAGGTACACAGCAACGATACGATGCTCCGGCGTACGTGTTGACGGCTCAACGGTACAGATGGAAGTGATTCTGGCAACCTTAATATATCTATTCATACCGCGAGCGGTCAAATGACGGTTTACACTGTTTTCGCTTAAACTTTCTTGTTTCTCAACCGTTTTTTTTAAATTTATAGTTTTGAGAAGCCTATAATGTGACTCAAATATGTTTTTCAGACAGTTTTCAGCTACATTCAAAAATTTCAAAGTTATTTTAAGTCCAAGAATTTTTTTATGAAAAAACATGCTTCAGGAAAATTGCTATAAATCAGTTATTTAGTGCTCGAAAAAAAATTCACTTAGTGTCTGAGAAAGCTGAAGTTAGAAGCTATATGTTGCACATACGGAAATTTTTATCAAATTTTTTTTAATGTCATGCCCACAAAAAATATGAAAAATTTGTTTAAAACCCGTACTTTTCAATCAATCAACCGCCAAAGCTGTTCCTGTTACAGTAGAAAATTTTCAAAAAATGAATTGGAAAGTTGACGTAATTTGTCACATTTTGGCATCTTTAGATTATTTAAAATACGAAATACATAATTTATGACGAATTTTAAAAGGTAGCTGTTTTTAGAACATTTCATCAATTCGGATTTTTGATACAATTCCTACACCTAAGCTCAGCTTTGCACTGGATTTTGAGTATGTTAACGTAAGGTTTAGGCGATAAAACTATATGCAAAAGAAAGAAAATTTCATACCGGTTCTAGTGACGTAACTACATTGGCGGTGCAATGCTTGACAAAAATATAATAAATATATTTCTGAAAGTAAAACCAGAAAGTTTAAGCGAATGCTCGTTTGTTTTTTTGTTTACTTTCACCCGTCTTCGTGTGCAAAATAGCTTTGAGATATTACCACCCACTGCGCCCGTTTGCCAAGCAAGAATTTGTGCTGACTTCTCAAAATTCAGAAACTACTTCACTGTTTTATTTATCATATTTTTGCTTAGCATTGCACCGCCAATGTAGTTACACCACTAGAACCGGTATGAAATTAGCTTTCTTTTGCATATAGTTTTATCGCCTAAACCTTACGTTAACATACTCAAAATCCAGTGCAAAGCTGAGCTTAGGTGTAGGAATTGTCTCAGAAAATCCAAATTGATAAAATATTCCAAAAACAGCTACCTTTGAAAATTCGTCATAAATTATGTATTTCGTATTTTAAATAATCTAAAGATGCCAAAATTTGACAAATTACGTCAACTTTCTAATTCATTTTTTGAAATTTTTCTACTGTAACAGGAACAGCTTTGGCGGTTGATTGATTGAAAAGTACGGGTTTTACACATTTTTTTTACATTTTTTGTGGGCATGACCTTAAAAAAAATTTGATAAAATTTTCCGTATATGCAGCATATAGCTTCTAACTTCAGCTTTCTCAGACACTAAGTGAAATTTTTTTCGAGCACTAAATAACTGATTTATAGCAATTTTCCTGAAGCATGTTTTTTCATAAAAAAATTCTTGGACTTCAAATAACTTTGAAATTATTGAATGTAGCTGAAAACTGAATGTAGCTGTGAATTTTAAAGAAATTGGTTGAGAAACAAGAGAGTTTTAGCTAAAACAGTGTAAACCGTCATTTGACCGCTCGCGGTATGAATAGGTATACCACATGCGTTATTCGAAAACCACAACACTTAGAAAAAAAATTAAAAACGCAAAAATACTTGCATTTTGAAAATAAAAATAGTCCTGTGGTTTGAATAGCAGCATTTTCATAGCTTCCGGGACTGTCAACCAAGAAATTTACGTGAAAGAGTGTTTGAATAAACGTCTGGTGCCTTTCCTGAAGAAACACGGTTGATCCGTACTGTTTTGGCCGGATTTGGCATCTTGCCATCACGGTAAAAAGGCCATGGAGTGGTACGCCGCCAACAACCTGCAGGTGGTTCCCAAGGACAAGAACCCTCCCAACACGCCTATTGTCAAGCGGAACCTAAAGAAGACCAAAAAACTGCTAAGGACGAGCAGCAGTTCAAGGCAAACTGGCTTTCTGCGGCGAAGAAAGTGGACAAGGTGGCTATACAAAATCTGAAAGCAGGGGTTAAGCGTAAGTCCCGGCAATTCGGATTTGGAAAAGCGGAAGCCTTACTGAATATTTTTCCTGAATTTTATACTAATTTAAACTATTTCACCGATTTATACGCGTTTTCCGTTGACCAAATTCTGACCGTATCACCCTTTATTTATGAAAAAAATGCTACTATACTAACGAAGTTTTCCTGACCATGATAAAGCTAAAATTGTTACTTGGGTTGGCCGCGGCCATATGACCGTTAACATAAAATTTGCAATAACATAACATAACAATATCTGAGATAGCTGATGAAGCTACGCTGCAGGAGCCAAATCTGTAATCGAGAGTGACTCTTCAAAATCCTGTTCCATTTCCACAAGGAAAAATAAAACAATTGAGTCGTCACGACAGTTACGAGACAAAAAAACGTAATGGATTAAATGCCTTGATAAAATTACATGTGAAAAATTAACTTTATAAACCTACGTTAATATCTTTGTATTTGTAGACTGTTGGAAGACATTTTATTGAACTTAACTATTATTGCCCATAAATCTCTTTTTTAAACAGTAGATTGTAAATAATAGTTAATCATCTTCAAAGATTTGCCTGCAGCCATCCTTCAGTAACATTTATTTCGTTTTACAAATGCTAAATTACTGTGTTATCAACCAAAAAAAAGTTTTCATATAACAAAAGCAAATGGGTTGATATTTCAAACATTATCATTCTCACATATCCGTTAAGCGATTAAGTACTTCTGCTGGGTGACAGTATTGCTTCCAGTCGTATGCCTCCTGGGCGCAGTCCCATCAAAGAAGTTTTGCGTTGAGTGTTCACTTGTGTTTGGAAAAGGGTTTGAAGAAGAAGAAAAAAGCTACCCCATCCGGAACTCTCCCTTAAGGCACACCTTAATTTTGTATCCCCTTACGAAGCGTCTCGAGGAATAAATCAACGAGTCTCGTGGTTCCCAAAATTTGGCTAAATGCAAAAGCGTGATTTTTCTCAGAAAATGCAAAATAGTGGCTCCAGAGAGTGAAAGCTCGTTAGCTGGATTATAAAGTTTCTGAATACGTCCCCGCTCAGGTTCGACAATAGTGACGATTTGGAACCACTGTTTCAACCGCAAAAAAAACGACGAACAACGACACTAAACCACCCACCGAGCTCCCCTACTCCTTTCGCCCCTGAGGGAATAAAGTCTTCATCAGCTGGCGACGGCGTTGCAAATGAGCAATCCCGCAAATGAATCTCTAATGGGTGGAAACGGTTTGTGCAGCAGCAAGCAACAGGATCCGGATGTCGAGAACGTGTAACACGAAACCGACAACGGATGTAAAATGTGTGCGCGCCGTTTTTTTTTATGTTCCGTCCTAATTCATCATATCTGCTCCTAGAATTGTCAAACCCATTCCTTCCCCTGGTAGATAATCAACTTCTCCTCATTCCAGCACTTTTTTTCCGTTACGCTCCAAGCTTGAAGTGCCCTTTACTTTACACTTTGCGGTGTAATCGAGCCACGTATGGTTGAGATTCAAAAAGTTTGAGCAAGTATGCTCTTGTAGGAAACATTTGAAAAACTTACTAACGTTTTATGAAGGACTGTGATACTGTGTACATTTTTAAAAAGTTTTCAGTTTTAATTTCAATTTCATTTATATATTTAATTCTCTATAATACACGCTGTTTTTGTTGTTGTTGGTTTGTCTCGTATGTATATAATGGTTTTGGGGATATTAATTATACAGGTAATGACTGTTTATTCTTATTGTTACCAAACAAATGCATCAATAGGTGTGTGTCTGTGAGTGATTTATGTTCATCGGATTTATTTTTCATTAGCATCTCTTCGATAGTTTTTAATTTCACAAACTCTTCTTTCATTTTTATTGGTTGGTGTGATTGTGTGCTACCGTCCAATAATGGCACAAATATATAGTTGTATATTTGCTAATGTGATCAGAAGAAACAACAGATGTAGTTTAGTATTTTGTTTTTGCTTCAGCTTTTTTTTTGTTGGTTAAGATCTATACAGTTCAGCATACTTTCGTTTTGTAAACTTCCAAGGTTTCGATAGGCCCGATGCGCTCTACAATGACAAAGTATAATCTTATTTGCTTTGTCTTTTTGGTTTTGTCATCTATTTATGGTTGGAATCATTCTATAAGGATTTAGTTGAATTGGATTGGATTGATTTTTATATAGTAGGTATTTTTTTTGTTTGCTCTAACATTTTGTTCATCATAAGTATGTTCTTGCTCTCAAGCATCTACAATATGTGATAATTTTCATTTTTCGGGATTTCAACTATCCTCGATTTTTTTTTCCAACAGGCTATACACAGTAATTCACATGTATGTACTCATTATTCTAGAATATATTTTTTATTACTTTTGATTTTCTTCGTTCGAAACAAACAACAAGCAGTGCTTATGATTTTTTTTTTTCGTTTAAACTCAACGGTAAATTTGGGCTCATTCACCTGTTTCCCTTCGCAAAGGTGAGTCCAATGGAGCTCTACTGATAATACTCGCAATTATTCCGACACTGATGAAACTATTTCGCTGCATGCAACTTTAACTCCTGTTACGAGACGAGCGCTAAATTACAACTTATACAATAATCAACAATCAACAGCAAGTACGAGTTTATAATTTACACAGTTATGAACGCGTTTGACAAGTTTTGGGACGATTTTAGCTTGAAGTCGTTTTTTAAATTATTATCGGAACAGAAAAAAATACAGAAAAACAAAGTCAAACACTAACCGATGAGTAATATTTTTGAAAATTTGGATAGAAATTGTAAATAGTGTATCGCTTTCAGTATTTACCTCTCAGTCTTAAGTCACCTTAGCCAATAAGGCAAAGAAAGCTAGATATAATCATTTGTTGTCAAGTTCAGGGCATGACAAGTTTATTCGAATGACGTTTGGACTTATTATTAGCCCGAACTTATTTCAAAAGATGCTAAGCATCACTTCGAGTGGTTACAATCGATTTATTCGAAAGTCAAGTAGGTCGACCGAGTATTTTTAGTGCTTTATCTTTAGTCTGAGGAAACTAAACTTAGTTAAGTAGAAATAGTTAGTTCATACAGAATTTTTCCCTTAAGTTTGCCCTGAACTAACGAGTTCATTCGAAAGCTTTTTGGACTCAATGCTACCCCAAACGTATTTCAAATGATGATGGAAATCACTTCAAACTTCAAACTTTCTTGCATTGGATAAATGAAATTTTAGACCAAGTAGGTCGATTGCGGTATTTTCAACTCTTCAAGTCAACTATGAATTTCAACAAATTTCGTTGAGCGAAGAAAGTTTAAAACCTTAAGATTTTTTCCCCGCTTGCGGTCCCAATATTTTGCGCACGATTTGACCACCGTATTTTGTTTATTTATACGGAGGACAGCTTTTTTTATCTTGCAGAAATTAAATCAGTCAGCAAGATGAACAAGTAATAGAAAAATTGTTTTGTCGCTTCTCCAAACAAAATTTTTGACTGCACTTGATAAAACCTCTAGTAATCCATACTTTCTAGGAATCAATCATCTTTACTTCAGGAATAGTGAAAATTAGAATGAATTAGAACGTTTTTCGATCCTCTAGGACTCCTTAAACGATTTACCATATGTTTTTTTTATCGAATAGCTGATTTCCAGTTGTTTTTGAATTTCCAACTGGGATTTTCTGAAATTTTTCGGGATCCTGCCTAAAAAAAATTATTCAATGACCTTCTGTATTGGACGATATCTCAAAAACCCTTTTGACAGAAAGTCACAAAATTTTGCATATGTAAACGTTACGCTGGAAGGTAGCTTCACTGAAAACAGCAACACGAGGGCCTGGTCGATTTTAAGGCCGGATTTCAAAGAATATCCTGGATTGTGGTAGGAAGACTCTTAGTCCATTTCTGAGTCTTTGAGCTGCTCCGAGCTGTGCAGTTGATCAGTCAACTTTCTTTAGGCCTTTTTGGATAATCGAATATTATTTATACCGTTTCTGGACAGTAATACATCCTAGTCCGTGCTTGGACTATCGATTACCTTCAAGTTGATTTATCGATTCTCAAAAAAATGAAGGATACCTCCGTTTCCTCTTCGAAGCGATCGTATCCTCTTTGCCCTTTCCGGGAGGGATCGAATACCAGTATTGCCTACTTCTCCACCACTAGTTACAGCTTTGGACCCGTTTTGCTTTTAAGTTCAACGTTAACAAAATTGTACATATACTGTAAAGTAGTAGAACTGACAAAGGTCCACTCTAAACAACCTCACAACTGATCTCATCGTTTGGTGGATATTGAAGAGGTCAGCATTCCACAACTACCCTATCTTATATTGATCAGCTTTCTCGACAAACTAAGCGCCTAGAAAGACTTGAAGTCATTCAAAACATATTTCTGAATATGACGTCTAGTAAGGTTGAAAAGAGAACCTTGAGTTGTTTAGAGAAGTATCGAGACGTTAAGATGAGTCATCTATCTAATTTCGATTCATAAGTCTGGAAACGCTCATCGTGTGGAGATTTATCGACCGATATCCATTCTTTGCTGCTTTTCGAAACTATTAGAAGTCCTGATATATGAAAGATTGTTTACTGCAGCTGATCTGATACTTACGGAGGTCCAGTACGGCTTTATCAAGAAAAGGTCAACGTTGACAAACTTGATGTGCTATGCCAGCGAATTGCACACCGCAACATATTAGAAACTACAAGTAGACTTCGCCAAGGCTTTCGATAAAGTTCCACACAGAACTCGTAGAAAAACTTACTCACTACGGCTTTCCTGTATGGGTAACAAAATGGTCGTCGTCGTATCTGCTTAATCTTCGTGGTTTTGTTAACATTCGTGGTACTCGCTCTTATGTGTTTAACATGCCGTCTGGTGTACCGCAGGGCAGCCACTTAGGGCCGCTTATCTTTGTGCTGTTTATAAACGATCTTCAACGAACCTTCAATCATCCAAACTACTATTTACCGAATCATAGAATCGAAAGTAGATTACGCAAGATGACTTCGACAGATTACTTCATGGTGCGAAATACATGGAGTTGAAATCAATCGTGGGAAGCGTAAGTGCATAAGCTCCTTCAGGAGTAGAGCCTCAATCGTCGACGACTACGCTTTAATTGGAAGTTCACTCGGAAGAGTAACCTCCATGAAAGATCTTGGGGCTACTTTTGATCATAAGCTCACTTATTCCCAGCAGATCGCGACGAATACAGCCAAAGCCTTCGCTTTGCTCGGTTTTCTTCGTCGGAATACGTCAAGCTTTGAAGACCCGTACGCATTGAAAACATTATTCTGCTCGTTAGTACCCATCGTCTTAGAATATGCGGTTCCAGTTTGGGCATCCTACCACTCCGTCCACAGCGACAGGATTGAATGAACCCAGAAATAAATTCTGCGTTACGCATGACGCCGTTTGCCCTGGCAAGATCCCGTTACTTCCTTACTCTGAGAGATGTGGTCTACTATCGATACTTTGACGCCTTTGAGTCAAAGAAGAAACTACTGCTACGAATGTTCATCTACGATATTTTGACAAACTCTGATGACTATCCCCAACTGCTCCAGAGTTTGAACCTCTACGTTCCAGCTCGACAACTGCTAAATCAGTTGCTTTATTGGTTGCCAAGAAGCAGAACAGTATTTGGACAAAATCACCCAACCTGTCGATTGCTGTGATTCAGTCATGTTTTGAGTCGTTGCAATGATGGTCAGATCTCGGATCGTTAATTATAAGGAGAAGTCACGCCTTGATTTATTTCGAGTAGAATTTAGGCTTTGATGCGTTAAGAGAAGAAGTCTGTTGAAAAGAGAGGTCAGACTTTAAAGACCTTACGAAGAAAAGAAAGATCTTGAGTCGTTCTGGAGAGAAGAAAGGCTTTTAGTCGTTTAGAAGAGAGTTTATGACTTGGATCATTCAAAGAAGAGATCATAACTTTAGTAGTTAAGAGGAGAGATCAGAGCTTGAGACTTTTAAATGCGAGGTCAGGCCCTGACTTTAGAGGGAACCACTATGAGGGGATATCTCACCTCGAGTCTTCAAGAGAGAGGACTAAGCTAAGGACGTTATCAGGAAAGGTCAGACTATGATTTGTTAGAAAAGAAGTCATGGTTTGTGTCGTTTAGATGAGAGTCTTTATAAGTAAGAATTATCAGGGCTTGAGTCATTCTAAGGAAATGTCAGGCCCTGAGTCATCATAAGGCAAGATCCGACCTTGAAGCGTTAAGAAGAGAGGTCACGCCTTGAGTCGATAGAGAGAAGTCAGACATCCGGACGTTATGAGAAATGGTTAGGTTATAGTCGTTATAAAAAGAGGTCGGACCGTTAAGAGGGAGATCAGACCTCGACCCTAAATTATTAAAAAGAAAAAAAAGACCTTGAGTCGTCATGAGGAGAAATCAGGCCAAGATTCGTTACGAAGAGAAGTTATAACTTGGATCTTTCAAAGAAGAGATCATACCGTTAACGGCTAAGAAGAGAGATCAGAGCTTGAGTCCTTATGGGGAGAGGTCAGGTCTTGAAGGTATGGAGAAAGACTATAAGGGGATGTCAGACCTTGAGTCTTCAGGTGTCGAGGGCTAAGCTTAGGACGTTATCAGGAGAGGTCAGATTTTGATTTGTTGGGAGAAGAAATCGAGGTTTGTGTCGTTAAAATGAGAGTGTAGGGGATTTTTTTTTATTATCTGACGGGTTTGCGCCGGGGGTCTTCAGATTTTCCCCAAAATTGAAAATTTGGTTCATTTTTGCGACTTAAAAACACATGTATTTTTTCAGATTTCTAACATTTTTATTTTTTGAGTTAGCTTCGGTTAGATTTTTTTGTAAATAAAAAATAACCATTTTTCAAAGCTTCATAACTCTGTTGTTTCTCAACGGAAATTATAAAATAGCACATCGAAATGCATTGACATTTTATCAGCTTTCCAAATAGAATAGTTGAAAAAAATTAAATAATGACCTTCAACATGAAAAGTTGTAAATTAACTTTAAATGGCGTCTAAAAGTACCGTCTGCACCACCGAATATTTTGCAAAAAATACCATTGTATAGCTCGATTCATGATGCAACTTTCATCTGAAGACACCAAAGTGGGCCATTAACACCTTGAAGAGTTATGAAAGAAATAATGACAATAAATCTCTTTTTTTGCATCGAAAACAAACAATGGTGGAACAACTGCACTCACATATGGAGATAGCAAGCACTTCTAACAACATGGAAACAAAAGAACTTATCAAAGCAGGTAAAAAACACTATTTTTTCGTCCTTTCCAGACTGCCCTTACTCGCATAACAGTCCCATATGAATTTTCGTCATTTTAGGTCAACATAAGGCTTCAACATAAAAGACTAAAAAAAGAGGTTTTGCTCTAGAAATTTCGAAAAAAATATCAATTCGTGGCTGTCCTATATGAAATATACCTGAATAACAGTCCCATATGTGAAATACCACGGATTTGGTTAATTTTCAATGTTTCTTTCGGTGAACTAGTCTTTGGTTTATTGCTTTGAATCATTAAAACATTTTTTTTAACTCACTTGATGTCGAATGATGCACATTAGTTTTCGAAGGCAGGTCTGACTTTCTTAGGAATGACTTCCTGAGCGAAAAACTATCGGATGCAATCAAAAATCGTAAAAAGATTCAACTTACAATGTGGAATTCATGATATTTCTTTTGCAAAAGTATGTTTCTTTTTCTGACAATTGTATTTAGAAGTTCAAAAATGATCAAATTTAAGTCTTAGAAAGTAGCTTGGGAAGAAAGTAGTATGGGACTGTTATGCTAGTAGATTCGAAAGAGGTTTCAAATATGGTCAATTAACAGTCCCATAATGAATTTAAATGGTGCTCTCGACCTTACCAATAACCAAATTTCGAAAATTTCAGGCCTAACGATTTATTATGACAACCTAGAAACGATTTACGTTTATGCTGAAAGTGGTGGTAACAATTTAAAAATATATTCCAAAACAGAAAAAGCTGATTGTCTCGCTTGCTTGTTTTTGTATATGGGACTGTTATGAAAGAAGGGGCGGTAGATTGTTGCAGCTTAACTGACTTCATGTTATATCCAAAAATCTAACAACGTATTCGTTTATACCCAGTTTTGCACCAGGTCACAACAAGTTATGCACATTTTACTGTCATTTTTAGAAGTTTATGCGCTAAGTTTTGCATCCGTAATTCCCCAGATTTGATTTAAAATGGACGGTGGAACACTGAAGATTCGTGTGTGAGCAATCGAGGTAGCAAAACACTGACGACGAATTATGTTCGTTCTAGTATGGTAAACCTCAAAACTGGGCGAATGTAGAAAACGAATACGGTAAAAGTATCATATTTTCATCATTTTACAGCCTGGGCTGGCCATACTGAGCTCTTTGATTATTTCTACAACATTTGTGCCACTTTCTCATACTTTTTTGATCAATGGGAAAGGATTTTGGTGTCCAGTGCTTAGCTCCCGATATAAAAACTATGTAAAGAACGTCTATATTTCATTTTTTTAATCACATTTTTGTGATCCCAAACACAGGGACTGAACCTTCCACTATTGGCATTGATTATGCTTCACAATGATCTTTGATCGAAAAAATAATAAGTTATATAGTATACGACCAGGTTCTAAAAGCTACGTTTTCCAGAGACGAACCAGCCAAAGGCTGAAAGTCTCTTAAAATAAAGAAAAAAAAAAAAAAAAGCTACGTTCCCATTATTAGTTATATCACTTAAACAATACGATACTCAGAATTTTGGTTAAAATTTAAAGTCAGTTTTTCTGCAAACACACTACAAAGCGTAAAAAAGTAGTGTTTTTTACCTGCTTTGGTAAGTTCTTTTGTTCCCATGTTGTTAGAAGTGCTTGCTATCTCCATATGTGAGTGCAGTTGTTCCACCATTGTTTGTTTTCGATGCAAAAAAAGAGATTTATTGTCATTATTTCTTTCATAACTCTTCAAGGTGTTAATGGCCCACTTTGGTGTCTTCAGATGAAAGTTGCATCATGAATCGAGCTATACAATGGTATTTTTTGCAAAATATTCGGTGGTGCAGACGGTACTTTTAGACGCCATTTAAAGTTAATTTACAACTTTTCATGTTGAAGGTCATTATTTAATTTTTTTCAACTATTCTATTTGGAAAGCTGATAAAATGTCAATGCATTTCGATGTGCTATTTTATAATTTCCGTTGAGAAACAACAGAGTTATGTAGCTTTGAAAAATGGTTAGTTTTTATTTACAAAAAAATCTAACCGAAGCTAACTCAAAAAATAAAAATGTTAGAAATCTGAAAAAATACATGTGTTTTTAAGTCGCAAAAATGAACCAAATTTTCAATTTTGGGGAGAATCTGAAGACCCCCGGCGCAAATTGTCAGATAATAAAAAAAAATCCCCTGTAGACTATGAGTCGTTATATGTAAGAAGGATCAGGACTTGAGTCATTCAAAAGAATTGTCAGGCCCTGAGTCATCATAAAGAAAGGTCCGGCCTTGTAGCGTTAAGAAAAGAGGTCACGCCTTGAGTCGATAGAGTGAAGTCAGACCTCCGGACGTCATGTGAAATGGTAAGGTTATTGTCGTTATAAAGAGAGGTCAAACCGTTAAGAGGAGAAATCAGATCTCGACTTATTATAAATATTCTGAAGATAAGTTAGACTTTGGTGTGTTAAGAGAAGGAGTTTGTTGAAAGGAGAGGCCTGACCTTAAATTGGTAAAAACAAAGGTAAGATCTTAAGTCGTTCTGGGGAGAAGTCAGGCTATGAGTCGTTTAAAAGAGAGGTCATGACTTGGATCATTAAAAGGAGATATCGGACCTCTAGTCGTAAACAGAAGAGATAAGAGCTTGAGTCCTTATGAGGAGGGGTCAGGTCTTGAAGTTAGGAGGAACGAGTATGATGGGATGTCAGGCATTGAGTCTTTAGGAGACGATGTCTGCGTTTAAGACAGGAGCGGCCAGACCTTGATTTGTTAGGAGAAGAAGTCATGACATTAAGATGAAAGAACATGAGTATTTATAAGAAAAGGTCAGGCCTTGAGTCATTCTGAGAAAATTTTAGGTCCTGAGGCGTCATAGCCAAGGGTCCAGCCTTAAGGCATTCAAAAGAGAGCTCAAGCCTTGAGTCGTTAGGGAGAAGTCAAACCTCGGGCCGTTATTAGAAGAGGTCAGACATCGGGCCTTTTTTCTCTGGCTTTGGTGCCTTAAGAGAAGAAGTTTGTTGAAAGAAGAGATCAGACCATTAATTATTAAAATGAAAAGAAAGACCTTGAGTCGTTCTGGTGTGAAGTAAGGCACTGAGTCGTTTAGAAGAGATATTATGACTTGGATCGTTAGAAGAAGAGATCATATCTTTAGTAGTTAAGAGAAGAGATCAGAGGTTGAGTCCTTTAGAGACGAGATGACACCTTGAATAAAGGGGGAACCACTATGAGTGGATGTCAGACCCTGAGTCTTTTAGAGTCGAGTTCTAAGCTTAAGACGTTGTCAGGAGAGGTCAGACTTTGATTTGTTAGGAGCCTTTATATGTAAGAAGAGGTGAGACCTTGAGTCATTCTAAGCAAATGTCAGGCCCTGAGTCATCATAAGAAAAGATCCGGCTTTGAAGCGTTAAAAAGAGAGGTCACGTCTTGAGTCGATAGAGAGGAGTCAGACATCCGGACGTTCTGAGAAATGGTAAGGTTATAGTCGTTCTAAAGAGAGGTCAGACCGTTAAGAGGGAGATCAGACCTCAACCTTAAGTTATTAAAAAGAAAAGAAAGACCTTGAGCTGTTCTGGAGAGAAGTAAGGCTTTGACTCGTTTAGAAAAGAGGTTATGACTTGGATTATTCAAAGAAGAAATCATACCTATAGTGGTTGAGAGGAGAGCAGAGATTGAGTCCTTTAGAGGCGAGGTCACACCTTGATTTTAGGGGGATCCACTATGAGGGGATGTCAGACCTTGAGTCTTTAAGGGTGGAGGGCCGAATCTTAAAACGTTATCAGGTTAGGTCTGACTTTGATTTGTTAGGAGAAGAAGTCATGGTTTATGTCGTTACGATTAGAGCGTGACCATGAGTCTTTATATGTAAGAAGGATCAGGGCTTCAGTCATTCTAAGAAAATGTCAGGGCCTGAGTCATCATAAGGAAATGTCCGGCTTTGAAGCGTTCAGAAGAGAGGTCACGCCTTGAATCGATAGAGAGAAGTTAGACCTCCGGAAGTTATGTAAAAGGGTAAGGTTATAGTCGATATAAAGAGAGGTCAGACCATTAAGAGGGGAGATCTGATCTCGACTCGTTATGAATATTCTGAGGATAAGTTAGACTTTGGTGCGTTAAGAGAAAAAGTTTCTTGAATGGAGAAGCCAGACCTTAAATTGTTAACAAGAAAGGTAAGACCTTGAGTCGTTCTGGGGAGAAGTCAGGCTATGAGTCGTTTAAAAAAGGGGTCATGACTTGGATCAATAAAAGGAGATATCGGACCTCTAGTCGTATAGAGGAGAGATAAGAGCTTGAGTCCTTATGAGGGAAGATCAGGTCTTGAAGTTAGGGGGAACCACTATGCGAGGCTGTCAGACCTTGAGTCTGTAAGAGACGAAGGTTAAGCTTAAGACTTTATCAGGAGAGGTCAGACTTTGATTTGTTAGATGAGAGTGTAGACCATGAGTCTTTATATGTAAGAAGGATCAGGGCATTCTAAGGAAATGCCAGGCCCTGAGTCATCATAAGGAAATGTTCGGCTTTGAATCGTTAAGAATAGAGGGCACGCCTTGAGTCTATAGAGAAGTCAGACCTCCGGACGTCATGTGAAATGGTAAGGTTATAGTCGTTATAAAGAGAGGTCAGACCGTTAAGAGAAATGATCAGATCTCGATTCGTTATGAGTATTCTGAGGATAAGTTAGACTTTGGTGCGTTAAGAGAAGAAGTTTGTTGAAAGGAGAGACCTTAAATTATTAACAAGAAAGGTAGGACCTTAAATCGTTCTGGGGCGAAGTCACGCTAAGAGTCGTTTAAAAAGGAGGTCAGACCTTGATTTGTTAGGAAAAGAAGTCATAACTTGTGTTATGACCATGAGTCATTATAAGAAGGTTAGGCCTTGAGTCATTCTGAGAAAATGTTAGGTCCTGAGGCGTCATAGGAAGAGGTCCAGCCTTAAGGCGTTCAGAAGAGAGCTCAAGTCTTGAGTCGTTAAGTCGTTAAGTCAAACCTCGGGACCGAACAGTTTAACGATTTACACATGTTAGGATTTCGGTAAAACAATTACCGAAGTCGGTAATTTTCGTTTACTGTGTAATGAAGATATCGTTATTAGAAGTGGTCAGGTTTTAAATCGTTTAGAGAAAATACCAGACTTTGAATTGTTCTGAGGAGATGTCAGACTTTACGGTCACTTGCCTCTTCTGTGAAATCAATTCTAAACAAGAATTTTCCACCTGGTAAAAATAAAAACAAATCAGCTTGTTTGAATTCGGCATTTCCAACAGAGCATTTTAAACCAAAAACAGAGTCGAATATTGACTTCAAGCTACAACCGATCCCTAAACATACTTCCTAGCAACATAGATTTTTTTCACTAAAGTTTGAGTGCGTTTGAATAGTTTTTTGTTTTTTTTTCTTCGATTGACACAAGTTTGCATTCAGTTAATTCTGTCTCGAATTGTTGTTTTTCTTTCTACGTGGATAGGGAGCTTTTCAATTAGGATTGACTGATAATAAACTTGTTTTCCATTGAGCAACATTGCCACACATGCCATCAGCATTAAAGCACGAACCGAACTGGAGAAAACAACCATTTAAGCATAAGTATCGATTTGATTTGGTTGACCGTTTTTTTTCCTTTAAATTCTCGGTACAACAGAAAGTAACTTCATTTCTAGCTTTGTGGCGTTTCGGTACGAAGATTTTTTTGGGTAATATGATTTTCTTATTAAACGTTATATTTTCTTTCGTAATGATTCCACATTGTGCTTGGGGCATGGTGAAGCAATTTCAAGTATTTGTTTTTTAGGTGCTTTGCCTTAATGAGTTTACTTTTTTAATCTTTACTCAGTTTGAAAACAGTCTCTATTTGTATAATTGACAAAAGTTTTTTTCTTTTTGTTTTTTTAATTTGGTTGGTTGGTTGTTTTTCTATTTCATGCCTTGGACTTCATTCGTTTTTGTTTAGATGTCTGTGTCCT
This sequence comes from Uranotaenia lowii, assembly GCF_029784155.1. Classification (NCBI taxonomy): domain Eukaryota; kingdom Metazoa; phylum Arthropoda; class Insecta; order Diptera; family Culicidae; genus Uranotaenia; species Uranotaenia lowii. Next base: position 265,863,211 of record NC_073693.1, on the reverse strand, counting down.
GCCTTATTAGTTGTATCCAACAAATCGAATTCCGATGAAAGTTGGTTTAGCAAAAGTTCTCTCCTCGGGAGTCTGAAGCTTCCCTCAGTAAGCTCCAGGGATGACGGTTTGTTTTTTTGGGGTTTGTGAGAGCGTGTGTTTGTGAGTAACAGTTTGTTTCGGTTTCAGTATTTTCAAGATTATCAAAGTTTAGCTTTTCGTAGATTCATAGCCCACTGAAAGTTGTACAAAAGATTGGTCTGGTATGATTTTGTTTTTTTTTTTCAGTGTCGATACAAAAGACTCTAAATTCGATCCTCGGATACCACCGTTTGTCCTTTCCGGTCCTTCGATCCGGATTCCTTCTAGCTCTAAGTTGTGTGTGTTTGTTTTCCGTTTTTGTTTCATTTAGTTTTTTTTGGTTAAATTTGTTTTCATTCAGGATGAAGTAAAAGATTTTCTGAAAGTTCCACTAACTGTTAGTTACTTTTATTGTTTGCCTGCGTACGTCTCAGCCCGACTTACATGCAATGTATAGATTCACTGTATTTGTATATGCCGCTATAATAGAGAATCTGTTAGAATTTTGTTTGTTTTGTGTAAGTACGTTTGGGTGTGTGAGTGAGTGTGATCACGCACACTCCGACACCTCCTAATTCGTATCAACGAGTAAATCTGATTCAAACTTTCGCTACTACTGCTCTTCTATTAATTCCACTAATATGATTTGGGAGATGGATTTGTGAAAGGGGTATAACTGTTCACAGTAAAGCGCGTATCGCCGTATTTGATTAGGGATGTTCCAATTGTTTTTAATCTGATTCACCTCTATTCTACTAGTAAGGATATTTTGATATTTCGATATTACTGCTGCGCTGTTCTCCTTTGCGACAAAAATGCTCCATATGCTTTGCAACTAGTTGGGATTATGTTCACTATTGGGTTTGGCTAATTTGCACCGAAAGTGTATGTATATTTTATTTATAAATGTTTCTAAAATTTATACAAACTGCACCTCGAGCCACTTCTCGAACCACCAAAAACTACCGATCGTTTAGCGATTCGTTCCGCTTTTTCTGCTTCTACTAGCAAAGTTCGTCTGTTTGTTTAGTAATTTGTTTATTTTGGTTTACTTATTTTGAGTTTATTGTTTGTGTTTCCATTGCTAGTTAAGGTGTGACTTTTATTTTTACCTTGTGTCTGTTAGTTTTCTCTGTTTAACTATCCTGTCGTTTTTGTTGCTTGTCTTTAACAGCCCTGATTTGATTGCGTTGTGATTGACGGATAAAATTATACAGCTCAAGAGTTTCAAAATGCAAGCTCCCGGAAAATTAGATTTCAACAGCAAGATACGAGGAAAAGGAGAAGGTTCAAGTATTCAAATAAAACTATAGTATGACAATATTAAACAAGCTAGACTATAACACAAAGAAAATATTAAAAAACATTGTTGTTTGAAGTTATTCAACAGTTTATACCCACACAATTCTATTCAAATGCATGCCTACGTCTCACTGCCCATCAACAATTTTGTCGAGTATCCTAAGCACCATTTGTGCCTTTTGATTCATCAAAATTGTACAAAAAATAATTTAAAAAAATCTAAAGTCTGCATGCTTGAAGATTTTTACAAGAACACTGCTAGTGAAGGCTTGATTCTCTACTATTGAGCCGCTTTCGAATCTTAGATAGCCGGGCTTCATACCTTGAACCGGTGTCCCGGTGTTGTACATGGTCGGAACATTGGCCAATTTTCTATTTTTTTTTTAAATTCTACAATTGGGCTCTATTCAGGTTCACTTTGAACAGCCGAACGACTGACCTAATGAATAGTTCGAAGGTCTATCTATCTTAAGCACCAACAAATCAGACTCTACTCCAATAATGAACTTCCTTGGAGATGGAATTCTCGGTACAAGATTCTATGCCGAACCGGTCTTTATAAGCTTTCTAATAACTGGAATTGTCCTCCCAGCGCAACCGCATTGGATATGTCTGAAAGATCATCATTTAGATTAGGATCTCGAGTCTTTATGCCAGTAGTGGTTTTCCAATCATATCGTCTTTGGTACAGAACACTTTTCAGTGCATTTTCGGCACAGAGATTTGTTAAATAGGCATTGGATTTTTGCAACCTCTTCTATGGATGTACTCATTCATGACTCAAGCACGTTTCAGGACACTTTGACAAAATGCCAGTGGCCAGTTCATGGTCAAATTTGGGGTCACGCCGCTAGAAGTTTCCGGTCAATCTCACGGTTAAACCTACAAATCTATTACCAAGTGAAACGCCATATTTCAATTCTTACGACTGGAGCTGTATCGAGGTGGCATGACCTTTTACGTGGAATATCTCGAAGTGAAAGGAGTATTTCACTGTCGAGAAATACGCTCGTATAGAGCAACTTTCGCTGAAGTATTCAGGCTTTATAGACATTCGCTGTTAGTTAGACAATCTCTTTATAAAAATTTGTAATCTTTCTCCAAAAAGGTGATTAGCTCGAAATTGTCCTCGATAAGCTTACGCACCAGCTTGACTTACTGTCCAAAGAGACGATGATATGGCTCTGAAGCAAACCTGACAAGAACGGCATAATCATACCCAAAACATTTCACCGAACTCCAAGTGGCAGCGCCGCGAATGAAATGGACTATCGATAGTTTCTTCAATAATGACCATTGCAAACCCTGTTGATCTTAGTGAGATATCGCATAGAGGCTTAAGACTTGGTATTTGGGAACAATTTTTCGTAGTTTTGTGGATCGGACATTCGTGACCGGCATAACCGGCAGCCTTTAACTTCTTACCATTTCAGGATTCTCTTCTGCTGGTGTTCGTAGATTTTGAAAAAGAAATTGACCGACTGAACCGCGAGAACATCTGGACTGCTCTTAGACGACGAGGAGTCCCAGAGAAACTAGTCCATCTCATCGAAGCACAGTACGAGGCATTTTCGTACAAGGTCTTGCACCATGGTGCCTTGTCCGATCCAATCCCGTAACTGCTGGAGTGAGATAGGGATGTATGTACCTTATCACCGCTACACTTTGTAATTTTAATGGATGACGACGCGAAAACTGCAAATATTTGTGAACCACTGCTTGCGGAGTATCATCCGCGATTGGTGTTATCAAAAAGCACTAGAAATCGAGATTCAGGATACATGGAGATGGATTCGGCACACGCTGCGAAGAGATAAGAACGAGATTTGCAGAGAGGCGCTTGAATGGAATCCAGAGGAACATCGTAGGAGAGGTAGACCCAGAAACTCGTGACGACGAAGCCTAGCCGCAGAAATCCGTACTGTCGACGAGAATCTTGACTGGGACCAAGTGAAGACGTTGGCTCCAGATCGTGAACAGTGGAGGTCTTTTACCACGGCCCTATTCACCGGAGGATTGGCGTGGGAACATTATGTAAGTATAAATTGTTCGATCCACGTTAGAGAGTTGTTTTTGACATTTTTTGCTAACGTGTGATGAAGCAAAATGATCTCAAAAATTTACAGTACAAAAGCAGGGAACCGGCAGGGAATACAAAAATCGTTATCCTTCGATAGAATTTGCCGATCAAAACACCCGTGAGAGAGATTTTTATCCACAAGAACACTATATTAGAGCTTATCAATTTCAATTTTGCTCTAGATAAGTGGTGCATTCCGATTCAAATTTACCGACCCTTTTAACGGGAATGTGCGCTAGGCGTCAACCGGTGCACTCGTGTCCGTCAGTTAAGTTTTCGCTTTTGTATCGACTAGAAGAGGAAATTAAATTAAAGAGAAATTGCTGCAAATGAGTAGAATTTAGTTTATTCCTACCGAAAACACAGCATATTTGGCGACTAGAAGTGCCACTGAAGTGATTTTTATACGGATTACCGTACAACAATGGCAGAAGGCGGTGGAAATGAAGATTCTCCGGGCTTCGAACAAGTTCCCACACAGGAGTTGATAATGCAAATGGCGGATCAAAACGCGCGTCTGTTGCTGCTTCTGGAACGCCTTTCCATCCAGCAGATGGTGGCGGCACCGGCCCCAGTTGTGAAGGGAGTGCGGAACAGTGTCATCGACGATCAAGGGATTTTGTTTCGATCCAGCCGCTGGAATGACATTTGACCGGTGGTTCAACAAATACGAAGATCTCTTCAGTGCGGACGGTAGGGAGTTGTACGACGCAGCGAAAATTCGTCTACTCCTTCGCAGTTTGAGTGTACCAGTTAACGAAAAATTTACCAAATACCTCCTACCGCAACACCCACGGGACTACCTTCGACCAGGTAGTCCAGAAGCTGAAGACGGTATTCGGTCAACAAAAATTGCTCTTCAGTGAACGTTACGATTGCCTCCGGATGGTGAAAAGTGATGCCGACGACTATGTCACTTACGCCGGAATCACAAAGAAGGATACTGCAGCTGCTTCAACCGGACTGTCAAAACGACCAACGAAAACAAACAGTCGCAACAGCCGCAGCAGCAACAGAAACGGAACAAGAAGAAGAAGCGAAACCAAGCAAACAGCAGTAAATCAAGTGCGCAGTGGGCGGAAGTATGTGACAACCCGGATCGATGGACACGCGGTGAAACTTCAGCTAGACTGTGGCTTGGATATCACCATCATTTCCGAGCAGGCTTGCCGCAAACCGAACACAGAGCAAACATGGCGTCCGGTGAACAGTTGCCTCTTCTGGGAGAAATCACCTGTACGATGCAGATCGGCGAAGAACAACAGCACGGAACCTGCTACGTTACGTCAGTGCGGGATCTCAACTTGCTCGATCTAGACTTTATCAACGCATTCGATTTCTGAGCGAAGCTGTTAACCAGTATCTGCAATCAGGTAAATCATTCCAATTCAATCCAACCTATCAATCGTTTTCCTGAAGTTTTCAGGGATTCACTTGGTCACTGTGCGAAGACTTAGGTGAAACTCTACCTGGAACCCGATGCTCAACCGGTATTTACGAAAAAACGACCGGTACCGTTCCATGCAGTTCCCAAAGTCGACGAGGAGCTCGACCGGCTTCAGCGGCTCAACATAATTACGCCGGTGGACTATTCTGACTGGGCAAACCCAATCGTCTCGATTCAGGAAGCCGGGAGGAAAAATTCGAGTCTGTGCCGACTACTCGACCGGCCGGAACGACACATGAGGACATCTTTTCAAAACTGTCGGGAAGCAAGGTGTTCAGCATCATCGACTTGTCTGACGCCTATCTTCAGGTCGAGGTCGACGACGATTCGAAGCGGATGCTGCGATAAACACACACCATTCCAGTTCAACCGTTTGCCCCTGGGAGTGAAATCCACGCCAGGAGCCTTCCAACAGCTCATGAGCAAAATCATTGCTGGTCTGGAAGGGGTGGACAGTTTTCTCGATGACTTCACCATCTACAGCGCTAGTCGAGAACAGCACGATCGCATTCTGGAGGAGCTCTTCCAGGACTACGGTTTCCACCTGCGGCGGAAAAGTGCAACTTCTACCAATCTGAGAGAATGGGATCGGATCTGAGAGATCTGATACTTGGGCTTCATCATCAACGCTGACTGAATCTGAATCGTCAGGACGTCAGTGAGCTCAGGTCGTTTCTCGGAGCAGCAAATTTCTACGGAAAGTTCGTTCGGGAAATTCATCGCATCCGTCAACCCCTCGATGATCTTCTGAAAAAGGACAAGAAGTTTGTGTGGAGTGCACAGTGCTACGAAGCTTTCGAAACCATCAAGAATGTGATGCAGTCAGACCTGTTACTCACCCACTACAATCCATCACTAGAGCTTATTGCGGCGGGTGACCCTTCGAAAACAGGAGTAGACGCAGTAATCACGCATCTCTTTCCGGATGGCCAGCTCAAAGCGATTGCGCATGCTTCGAAATCATTGACCAGCACGGAACAAATCTACAGTCAGGTCGAAAAAGAAGCCCTTGCCCTGGTTTTCGCAGTAACGAAGTTTCGTCGCATGCTACTTGGACGACAGTTTACGCTGCAGACGGACCACTAACCGTTGCTGAAAGTATTTGGATCGAAAAAAGGCATACACACCGCCTATCGACTCCAATGGTGGGCTCTATCGCTGCTGGGATTCGATTTCAACGTGGAATACATCTCTACAGACAAGTTGGGCTACGCAGATGTGCTTTCAAGGCTGATCAGCAATCATCAGAAGCCGGAGGAAGAGTATGTTGTCGCGTCGATCAGTCTGGAAGAGGATGTCAACGAGAGTCTTGAAGATTGCTTCACATCCCTGCCAGTGAACTTCAAGATGGTCAGTGCCGCAACAAGAAAGGATGCAACCCTTTAGCAGGTTGTCCAGTTCATCGACAATGGTTGGCCTCGTAAGATTGAAGATCCAAAACTCAAAGCTTTCCACTCTCGCCGTGAGTCTCTATCAGTGGTCAACGGATGCATCATGATGGAGGACCATGTAGTTGTAGCGGAGTTCTACAGTCAGCGGATACTGAGACAGCTTCACTGGGGTCACCAAGGCATGGAGAGAATGAAGGCTATTGCTCGCAGTGGGGTATATTGGCCGAACATCGACAACGACATTCAGGATCTTGTTCGTCGATGCGACATCTGTGCGAGTGCAGCCAAGTTTCCACCACACTTCCAACCTCAACCGAGGCCGCGAACAGATGGACCTTGGAAGAGGATTCACTTGGATTATGCAGGTCCGCTTGAAGGTATACTACTTAGTCATCGTCGACTCGTAGTCGAAGTGGCTTGAGATATTCCAAACGCGATCGACAACCGCAGCTGCTACTATCAGATTCCTTCTGGAAACCTTCGCCAGATTCGGTATTCCGGAGACACTAATCACCGACAGTGGAACGCAGTTCTGTAGCAGCGAGTTCAAGAAGATGTGTGAGCAGCTAGGTATCATCCACATTCGTACCGCTCCATATCATCCTCAGTCGAATGGACAAGCGGAGCGGTTCGTAGACACGCTGAAACGATCGCTCCGAAAAATCGGAGAGGGGGTAGAAGTACCGTCTGCCGAAGCTCTTCAAACCTTTCTTCAGGTGTGCCGTTCTACACCCAGTGCAACGCTTGCTGGGTAGTCTCCTGCAGAAGAAATGATGGGCAGGTCAATGCGAACAACGCTCGATCTACTAAAACCACCAGTGTTCCACAGTCAGCCTGACAAGCAATGTCCAAAGTACACGGTGGGTTCCACAGTCTACGCGAAGCTCTACGACAATGCAGACAAGTGGAAATGGATTTCTGGATCTATTATCGAAGTCATCGGAGGAGTCAATTTCAACGTTCTCCTTGATTACCAGACAGGTCGGAGGAAGCTGATTCGCTCGCACATGAACCAACTTCGGCCTTGATTCAGTGTTGTCGAGGCCGTCAACAGTACCCACTCCATTGGAGATCTTGGTGGGTGATTTCGAACTCAAGCAACAGTCTTCGGTACAGCAAGCCGCTCCACCGATTGGAACCGAACCAGTTCCTGTAGACCATCACCACGGGGACAGTTCTGACAACGACGAGGCTGGCTCAACGGTATCCAGTCCAGGTCAGCCAGCTACAGTCAAGACCCCGAGACCAGTCAGGAACAGTCGTCTTCCGAAGCGCTTGATTACGTCGAAGATTACGTCGTGGGTTAGTTTTGAAGTGGGAGATGCTACCACCCCTGTTTTCGCAACTTCGGCTTCAAACCTGTAACGAGTCGTACTGACATTCGCCGTTATACGCACTCGTGTTCGCCAGTTAAGTTTTCGCTTTTGTATCGACTAGTACACAGGAAATAAAACTTGCTGTAAATGAGTAGAATTTAGTTTATTTCTACCGAAAACACAGCACGAAACATTTGAAATCTAAATATTCAGTGATTTTTTAACTCTTTCAAGACAGTTCACAAATAAAATGTCCTTCTGATTGGTCATTTTTAAAGCTTTATAACTTTTTTTCATCATACCTCTATTCAAAATGCGACCGTTGGATGAAATATTGTACATGTAATCGATGGGCTGACGTTAAATCAATAAAGAACAATTACAATTATGTACATAAAAAATATATTAAAAAGAAATTGGCCTATTTCAAAGTCTCTCTAATCAAACAATCATCAAATCGGCCTATAGAGACCAAAGTTATTGGTGAAATGAAAGTTTTTCATGTTCCTAAAAAAATTCTCGAAATTCCATACAAATTTTAGCTTAGTTACACAATGCCTTCCCCTAGTCTGATCTAAGTCGACTGATTTGAGCCACTCTACTCTTCATTAGACTAAGCCAAATATAAACTTAAAATCTTGTTCAAGTCGGGTAAGTGGAAATTATTGAAGCAGAAATATCTAAATTTGAAGAAAAAAATTTCTGTTGATTTTTTTTAATCTTAGAATCGAGTAGGTACGTTTGTAAACCTAGGTATATGTTTTCCAATAGCAAAATATAAACTAGAAATGTTGAAGGCTCGAAAACAAATTTTAAGAAATCAATAATCAGCGAACCAAAGTGAACCAAGGACATATTTCTTTCAAACAAACGCAACGTAAATAACTGAAATAAAATAAACATGATTAATTATTTCATTGTCTGTTGTATATTTCTGTATCTGACTCCTAAAGTACGTAGGTTTTCATAACTCCTTCCAAAGCCTTCTCTCCTAACACCTAGCAGTGTGTTGTATGCGCCAATGTTTGTCTGTTGTGTTCTTACGTGTGTATGTTTTTGACTGATTTGGTATTATAATGTTTCAACCTAACACTGAACCTTTGTCTAACTACATCAACACGAACCAAACAGAAAATCGAACGAATTATACACATATATGTACTTCGAACCAACAGTTTGTAACAAACCTAGCACGTTTTAAAAAATGGATTAACTGTTCTCTCTGGACAGCCAAAATACAATAATTTAAAAACTAAAAGTACTAGAAAACTAACCGCTAGAAAGTGCGTGTGACTCTGCACCCACAACAATAGCATTTTGTGGGGCCATTTCAACGTCCCACGCCCCCTCATATTCCCTTTCGGTGTGGGTTTATTAAAAACATGTACAGAACAAACATCATATGGTTAAGCTAATGTTTAGGATTAGTCCTTCTCGCCTTTAGCCCCAGTCTGAATGCGGGTTGAAGTCGGATTATCATGCTTGAATGAATTTTTCTGATGAACTTATTAAGCCAATATTTTTTGTGATCTTATGAATTTGTGATTCAATTTCACACATCCGTGCGGTCGAGCAATGGATTCGAATCGTTGAGGCGCGCGACATAAATAAGATTAACATTTAAAAATAAATAGAGGAAGAATCTCGAACTAAAACAAAAACAAACAAAAAAAAAAAGATTTTCTTTTCCAAAAAAAGGGTTAACTAATTTTTTTTTAAATGAACAATCACACTGGTGGGGTGGTGGATGGTTGACTTTTTTTTTTGTGTAGGTGAATTGCACTTTCAGTATCCCACCTTCTCGATCGATCGATCGATGATAGATTGGGGTGTTCCAAAACACGCTTTTGGTTTTGATGAAAAATGGTGACCGATGTATAGGGTTTTAAGTCAAGGACTGTATCCGGTGTTCAGTTGAGAGAATAGATGTTGATGGTTCATTTAAGTTTTACATTTTACATGTATGCAGTTACGAATGTAGTAAGGGTAATGTTATCGAATGCATTTCGGTATTTTTTTACACATGCACTAAATGTTTTTCGTTGAAGTTTTTATGTTTTCTTCGAGCTCGAGTATGTCACAACAGCACGTTTTGCTTTATTTTCACTACTATGAAACGAATGAAAAGCAGTCTCTAGATGTGTGTGGGTGTATTTTTTTTTCACGATAAGTTTGTTCACTACTCCTAACAAAATATTTGTTTGTTATCTGCAAATTCAACTATATATTGTGGGTATTTTAGTAGCAGGGATTTGATGTTTTCCTTCTTTCTCTTTTCAACAGATCGATCCTGCAATGCTTTCCCTTATCAGTTCTTGATTCATTGATTTACCATGAAAACATCTGCGAACAAGTTGTTGGTTAATTGGTTGTTTGTTTGCTTATGAGAAATAACCATGTCTATTAAACGTTATATTTCTTGTTTTTTTTATTCTTATTATTTGTTCTTATGATTGTAGAGAGGTTATGCATTTCATTCGCGATCTGCTTTTTGCTGTTTTCATTCAAGAGTTAGATTTTGCTTGTGAGGATAGTCTGAAGCATCTCGTGCCTTGTTTTTGTCTCACATTGACTCGAAGATCGTTACATGAGAAAAAAACCAACGATTCAGTCTAATAGGTATTGATAATGTTAAATGAACTCCTAGTATCAGATCAAGCAGAATATCGTACCCATAGGATTTTGAGGAATTATCAAATGTTAATCTTGTTATTGGATTGAATTGTAAAAAATATCAAAATATCGACATAAAACCTCCGCTTTCAGAGATAGAGTCAAAATAAAAAAAAAGCTTCCACCGATCCTTCGATTCAAAGTGAGACATTAATAAGGCTCAAGAATGAAATGAATGGTTCCTTTCCAATTGCTTGCATTTTATGTTTGTTTCATAAGCAAGCTGCTTGATGCTTCACGAGGGTATTGTTTGCTGACGCGTTGCAACATTTATGAACATTTGCCTGCTACTTTTTTACTGTTACTTATTCTCTCGCTTCCTGATCTTCCCTTCGATTACCTTAAAAAGTCATATAATGTCTCGATTCGCACCGAATCACCAATTAATAGTGGCTTTCTCGAGTGCTCGACTACAAACGTCTTACTAGCCATCTTTCGGGGTTGTTCTCTCCCTAGCATTTTGTCTAACTGTCGAACGATCAATCTCTAATCTGCCCGAAAGATGGCATCCCGTCCACCCGAACGGTTTATTATAATTATAATATTTTTTCTTTATAATAGTTATGTTGTGTATAAATATAAATATACGTCTATACTCTTAACAACGTGCCTTTCTCTGTTTTTTTGTTTGTTTGTTTCTAATATGATGGCATATGTACTTTTTTGTCTCTCTTTCTTCTATCCACTAGAATGCTGTCTTGTAATTAATTTCTCTTTTCAAACATATAAAGTTATGGTTGCACTAATAAATTCTTTTTTTCTGTTTTGTAAATGGGTTTCTTGTATTTGTATTTTCTCTTCCGTAATATTCTTCACAATGTTTTATCTTGTTCTCTAAATCTTGCTTCTACTAAACACTACACACGCCTTTTCCGTCCAAGAGTTTATCTTAAAAGTAGCATCATGCCTAAAATTAATTTTCTCGTTTCCAAACCCAAATCACTGCTCGTAAGTTTCGACAATCATGGGTGGGGATACCCGGACCCCCCTTTTTTCCAACAAACACACACATACACACCAATACGCTTCCCAGTAACAGATGGAGCGCCTGCAGGCGGCTCACATCCAGGCACACAACCAAACACGCAAACGAATATATTTGTCCGAGATAACAAACACATTGAGACACATTCCACAAGCACACACACGCTCATGTTCTACTGCTAAGCTGATTCTGCTACTGCTGCCATTTAGACAAACGCCCAGCATTCGAGGGTTTTGATCACGAAATCCTCCTGCGGCGCCAGCGGTTCGTTCGAGTAGGTGCTGCAGTGCTGGGATCGGCCCTGGTTCAGATCACCGTCCAGCCACAGGCCGAATTTGCCACTGAAATGGAAAGAGGGAACAGCGAGAAGCCAGAATTTAGAATAAAAAAAAAAGAATTAAAAAAAAGAATAAGAGACACACGAAAGTTCAAACAAATGTTGGAGTAAGAGTTTTACGCGGTTACAGACTCAATCGCGTAAATAATATGGATAGTTAGCCAAGGTTCATCAATCGACTGAAATTTAAGTTTTATTTATGCTGGAGCCCTTCGTTTTTTTTGTACGGGATTTTCATCCTTTGGGATGATTCATCCCTACTGGAGCCCCTCATGTTGACAGATAGATATGAAGATATTGGAGGAATCAGCTGAGCTAGCGATTTGTATCGTTGATGTTGAGAACTAGTCTCTTACGCATTCTCAAATAGCTATCACTATGGAGGCATACTCAGAATGCCGCCCTCATCTATCGAGATAAGGGCATCTGGAAGTTCCTGTTGTCCTTTATGAAGTCTCTAAAGGAGCGCAACACTTAGTCGAAAAACCATGATAACCCAAAAGGATTGTTCTACTATTTGGCGAGCATTTTGACTGCGGCTCACAAGCGAATAATTGTCTATAGAAGTTAGAAAATTCCTACCCTTATGTCCAAAAATGCAAGCATCTGGCGTCTTAAGATCAGAGTGTCATTATTCCAAAAGTAGATCTGTTTGAGTACGTAAACAGAATAGAACCTTAAAAAAGGGTCTAAAAACCATCAAAGGTGATCGCATCAGCGGGAAGTGGACTCTTCCTGAATTCGGATTTAATAGATGCATTCCTAAATCCGTTCATCGATGTAGAGCTACGAGTTACGACGCTCTCTGTCCAGTAGGTCCAGTACGAGAGCGGCCACTATGCGGTTCGAATCGCTCAGGCTCGAGTAAACGGCCTCTGGGCTGGTAGTTCCACCTCCCCGTGGTGCAGAGTGGAAACGTGTCTGATTTAGGCAAATGAACGGCCGAGAAAATTCCACCCACCCCCCCCCCCCCCTCTTATGAAGACTCTTGCTATCGAACTTTGATCACGGCAATGGAAACACTATCGGAAACCGACTCCATTTGGTGAAGGTGTAACGCTTAACCGTGCCGATGTACCTGGAAGGCTTGCGAGTCGTTAAGTCACGCCAGTCTCTAAAGGTTGCCTGTGGGGCACCGGGACACACCCCACAGTATCCCAGTCCTTGCTGCGCTAAGCAGGTCACTGGCGCAGTGGACCGTTTTTTACCTAGTTACGCATGGGATTCATAATTAGCAAAACATCAATAAAACAAAAAAGGACGGAACGGATAAAGGCGAGAGCCAGAACCCGTTCGGCGGGAGTGGCCTTAGGCGCTCGCCGGTCAGGCAATCTGCCAACCCGGTGGAGCCGACGGCGAAGTCGATGGAAACACCGAGCGAGGTTCGAGCGGACCCGTGCGATGAAGTGCAGGAAGCGCTGGAGGATCTACTGAGCTCCCCGGAACTCCATGCTCCGGAAGCTCCAGTAGAGTTGGTCACGGCCATGGCTGGCATAGCTGACCTTGTGGAATGCGTGAAGGGGTTGGACTTCCACAAGGAAATACGCGAGAAGCTAGTCAGGGTGATGCAGCTTTTCATCGCAGCCGACAAAGCTGTGGTGGAACATCTTGTGGAACCCGAGGCCAGACCAAAGGAGCGATGGCCGGGGAACTCAAACCCGGTGACCCTTGAAAAAGAGCGAAGGATCCGTCTGTACGACAGGATCCGGCGTCCAGCGCTTCCAAGCGGGCGGAAGGCCTTGCAGAGAACGCAGGTGAGCCGACGAGCGCAAATACCGGATGGCGAACGGTATCGCGCTCGAGACGGAGGCCCAAAGGTGTGGAGACGAAACAAGCCAAACCCCGACCCCAACGACGCAAATGTCGCGTCAGAGAGAGGCGATTGTTGTCAAAGCACCTGAGGGCACGTACGCAGATGTCTGGCGACAGATTCGTACAAATGAGGACCTCGCTGATCTAGGCGAAAACGTTCGAAGAATCCGGCGAGATGATCCTAGAACTTAAGCGTGGCGCGGAAAACTCCAGCGGGACCCTTACGGCTAAAGCAGCCGAAGCCCTTAGCGACAAGGCTGAGGTGCGTGCCCTCTGTAAGGAGGTGACCATCCGGGTTAAAAACCTGGATGAAGTCACGACGGAAGAAAAACTGCGGGTGGCACTGGTCGAGCCGTGCAAAATTCGCTCTCACCAGATGTCAGTTCGTTTGCGTACCGTCCCCCACCAACCGGACATGTGCTTTAAGTGTTTGGAGAACGGTCACAAGTCGTTCGACTGCACTGGGCCGGACAGAAGCGGCATATGCTGGCGCTGCAGCGAAACCGACCACAAGTCGGCTAACTGCAAAAGCATGCTAAATGCCCTGTCTGCGCTGGAGGCCACGCTGCTGGCAACCCTAGGTGCCCCGCCTACAAAAAGGCGCAGGCGGTACCACCCCGGGCGCCAAGAGCATAGAGGTCGTCCAACTTAACCTCAACCACTGCTACACAGCACACCAGCTGTTGCGGCAGATGACAGTTCGGCACTATGGTTGACAAGATGGTAAAGGTGCTAACGGGTAGAAGCCCCATTGTTATATCTGGCGACTTTAACGCGTGGGCCGATGAATGGGGTAGCCGCCTTACAAACCCCAGAGGACAAATTCTTTTAGAAACCCTGGCAAGGCTGAATGTGGAGCTGGCCATCGTAGGGAACACCAGTACCTACCAGGGTTGGAACGGGAGCGAGTCAACCATAGATGTCACCTTCGGTAGCCCGGGGTTGGTATGCGATTGGATGGTGAGCGAGGTCACATGAATAGCGATCACTTTGCGATCCGCTATCGGCTAGGCTAGGTACGCGGACAGGTAGACGTGAGTCTTGGACAGGGGAACGCCTCTGGAAGACAACACAGTTCGACCAGAACGTCTTTGTCGAAGTATTGCACTGGGAGAGGAACCTGGACAACCTGTTCGCGGAAGAACTGACGCTCGCGCTTGCGATGCTTCGATGACGAGAAGGGCCAAGCGTAAAAATACTAGGCCACCCGTCTACTGGTGGACAGAGGAAATTGCGGGTCTGCGTGCCGATTGCCATAGGGCAAGGCGCAGGATGCAGAATGCAAGGACCCAAGAAGAGCAAACGGAGCGTAGGCCACTCTTCACAAGCGCGAGATCGGCCCTCCGCAGGGTCATCAACGCAAGTAAGAGGGCACGTTTCAAGCAGTTATGCCGTGACGCCAACGACTGTCCATGGGGTGATGACTATCGGATAGTCATGGGCAGAACTAAACGATGGGGTGCACCACCTGAAACGTGCCCTGAAAAACTGAGAGTCATCATCAATGAGCTGTTCCCACAGCACGATATTACCCGCTGGCCAACAGTCCCGCATGACTGGGATACCAGCGCCGAACAGTGGATAAAAGTGGAAGAACTTCACGAGATCGCCAAGTCTCTCCAACCGAGAAAGGCCCCCGGACCGGACGGCATTCCGAACGTCGCAGTGAAGGCCGCGATCAGGGAGTTCCCCGATATGTTCTGGACATCGTTGCAACGATACGCGTACGCGACGGAACGGGTGTTCCCTGATACGTGGAAACCCGTCCTTCTGCCAGAACCGGGTAAGCCTCCAGGAGACCCATCGGCGTACCGGCCGATCTGTCTACTGGATACAGCAGGTAAGGTCCTGAAGAAGGTGATTAAGAACCGACTTCAGAGGTACACTGCACGTGAGGGCGGACTCTCGGAGGAACAGTTTGGTTTCCGTAGAGGACGCAGCACCTTAGATGCCATCCACTCTGTCATTGAGGTAGCGGACAGAGCCTGGATTACAAAGAGGAGAGGGCTCCGCCTTTGTGCGGTGGTCACTCTGGACGTGAAGAACGCCGTCAACAGCGTCAGTTGGACAGCGATTGGGTCGTCTCTCATCCGAACGAGGATCCCGGCATATCCGTATAGGCTTGTGGAACTGCAGTTTACGAATACAAGAGGTTTCGGGGGGTATTCCACAGGGATCAATACTCGGCCCGGTCCTGTGGAACATCACATACAAAGAGCTCCTAAAACGAGTCTCCCATCGAGAGCTGAACTCGTAGGAATTACAAACGATGTAGTCCTCTTGGCGAGAGACTCCTCAACAGCGAAGGTTGAGCTACTTGCCGCAGTACGTTGACTACGTGTGAAAGAGAGTGGCAATAGCCACGGCCGCCCTCACACGGATGATTTCGAACTCCCCGGCAATCCGCAGTTGTAAAAGGAGGATACTGGCAAGCGTGACCACGTCAATTTTGCGGTTCGGAGCAGCGGCCTGGAGGCAGGCCCTGGGAAGACACTGTAACCTACAACGACTTAGCAACTTTCAGCGGCTGATGAAACTGCGGGTTATCAGCGGATACCGGACCATGTCGTCCGAAGCCGTCTGTCGCCAGCCGTCTGGCGGGCGTCATGTCCATCTCGGTTCACCAACGAGGACTCGACGTCCAACTGGCAGCAGCTGTGGGACAGCTCAGCGAGAGGAAGGCGAATCCATCGTCTGATCCCGCACATCGGAAGCTTGATCGGAAGAAGACACGATGAAGCGGACTTTCATATGACGCAATTGCTGACTGGTTTTGGATGCTTCACGAAGTACCACTACCGTTTTGGACATGTGGCTTCGTCATATTACCCAGATTGTGGTGTCGTAGAGGAAACACCCGAACATGTGGTGTTTGCCTGTCCGAGGTTTTCGGCGGTACGAAGCGACAGATTTGCTGCTAACGTGGTGCAGAGGATGTGTACGGATTACAACACTTGGCACGCGGTTAGCGATGGGTTCACCCGGATCATGACTGCCCTGCAGAGGAGCTGGAATCAACGGCAGTCCGCGAACGGTGTAGGTTGACTCCATCGGCGGGGAGCATCTTAGTAGTGTGCGTCCGATCCCTTGATCAAAGCAACAAAGATAAGGCATAAACTTCTGGATAGCGGAGATCAGGGGTGCGCCTCGAACGTGTGTAGGGTATCCTAATGTCAGGGGGTATCCGAGTAGTGTCGCTTTATAAGGGAGAAACTGCGGGGATAAGACTTTACCTTGCTCGTAGTGGATCTCGCAGGAAGAGGGTTAACCACTGTCGGGGAATACCCATGGGTAGAGAGGCTCTCGATGCCGGACGAGCCTCTCGAGTCGGAGTAGGATGTCGTCACCGTCGGGAAACATCCGAGTCGTAGCGTTCAAAGTCCCGAACGTGTGTCGTGACAGGTGCGAGTCCAGGACAAGCTGCTCTCGATCTGGCACACGACGGGCAGAAAAAGCCGCGGGCCGAAAATCCTAGGGTTACCAGCCAAGGGGATCAAGAAGACCGGATAACGGTTGGAGTAGACTGACCCGAAGGGGAGCTGTCGAGTACGGTTTGAAGCTACAAAGATAAGGCAACATCTTGCCTTATGTGCCACGTTCATGCGTAGGATCCCAACGACTAAAGCTGCGGGGATAAGACTTGAGCTTCTTCGCAGTGGAAATCGTTGGGAAAGAGTTATTTCACAATCGGATAATACCCACAGGTAGAGTGACACTCGACGCCGGGTGAGCCATTCGAGTCGGAGTGGATGACGTATTTGTCGGGAATCATCCGAGTCGTTGTGTTAAGTAACGCGCGTGTGCTGCGACAGGCGCGAGTCTAGGATAAGCTGCTCTCGATTGGCACACGACGGGCAAGGTGGTAAACCTCGAATCCTGGAGATAAGAGGTCGGGCTTCGAGTCCTTAGAGCAGACGTCAGGCCTCGAATCTTGAAGAGGAAAGGTTTGTGTGGTCAACCCCGAGTCTTTATGAAAAGGCGTCGGGTCTCGATTCGTAAAAAGAGGGATCAGGCCCTTAGTCAACAAGAGGAGGGGTATAAGTGGTCACCTCGAGTCATTAAGAGGAGAGGTCAGATCTCGAGTCGCTAGAGGAGAGATCGGGCATTGAATCGTGCAGAGGAGAGGTCAACCTCTAGCCGATGCGAGGAGGGGTCGGATTTCGAGCCTTTTGAGGAGAGATCAGGCCTCGAGTCGTGAAGAGGAGAGGTTTGTGTGGGAATCTCGAGTTATTGCGAGGAGATGTCGGTTCTCAAGTCGCTTGAGGAGAATTCGAACGTCGAGTCATGAGGATGAGAGGTTTTGCTGAAAGTGGTCTCGTCAATGAGTATTGCCTTGAACCGCACTAGCGCGAACAGACCTCCCACTATTGAAGAATAGTGTGTTAAATAGTTCGAGGTGAGAACCAGGTCTGCGACCCTAGGTGGAGTTTGGGGAGTATACACGGAGAAGTATATCATGAGTTTTCCCATTGTACCCATGGACCCAGAGTAGCAAACTGGGGGGACGCGGTGGCTCGCCGTGCCTTGGAATGCCTTGAAATTCCCCAGTTGAAGTACATGAAAATTTAAAACTCTACTATTAACCCCAGATTGGTTTTTGAGTCGATTACAACTTATAGAACTATCACGCAACCAGACTATCCCGTTTTCAAGTACACCTAAAACTATACTCACTCTCCGGCGCCTATCGCCAAACTCTCCGGATTGCCCTTGATGAAGTACAGGTTCTCGCCGCTCCAGTGGAACACCTTGAAGTGCGGGTTGAACTTGTACAGCAGCGACTCGCCGGTGCCGTAGAAGTGGTCCGACACGTGCAGCGAACAGGAGGTGAGGGCACCGAAAACCTAAAAAAAGGTGAAAAAAGAGTATAAATT
This sequence comes from Uranotaenia lowii, assembly GCF_029784155.1. Classification (NCBI taxonomy): domain Eukaryota; kingdom Metazoa; phylum Arthropoda; class Insecta; order Diptera; family Culicidae; genus Uranotaenia; species Uranotaenia lowii. The sequence continues at coordinate 265,844,934 of NC_073693.1, read as the reverse complement.
TGCGTACGGAAAATAATGATTGAAGTGGGTAATTCACATTGTGATCGGTATCTTCTATCACTATCAGGATGGGACTTTCCAGCTTCTGCATCTTGCGGTACAGGGAGTTGAGAGAGAAACCATGCAGGGAGGTGCTGAACACCAGGGACCACGAGTAACCCTCGGCCCGGGCTGGCAGGTGGCCGCAAAGTTTTTCACTGTGAATAAATAGAGGTTAAAACTTGGGATGATCAACAGAAAGTGAACGGCCATACCGATGCTCCTCGCTAAGGATCTCCGTCTGACCGATCAGATCCGGAATCTGGAACTCCTGATCGAAGGAACCGCTCGCAAACAGTGTCGCCTTTCGGTAGTCATCTGTGCTCATAGACAGTACCTGAATGTATGGGTGATGGATAAAAAAACAGAAATTAGTAAAAGATATTATTTGTTTGCAAGTTTGTTTTTATTTAGAAGTGTCCTAATGTTCGACTACAAACTACCGTGTCTTGGGTTCGATTTCGTACGTCGAAATTTGATTGGTATTTTTTAGAGAATCTACTTAAGATGTGTTTTCAGGCTTTCAAAATCTACATCACAGGCTGAACAACAGGCTAAAGTACGCTTGTGGAAGGGCAAGAAATGTGAGAGACAGAAATTCTACGAATTTTATTGAGATTAGAAGATTTACAATAATTTGTTGGTAAAATTTACTACAGTATGGAATAGCTAAATTCTGATTGTTGTTTGGATTGTTTGAAGTTTGAACTGGGTTTTTGTTTGTTGTTGTCAGCAGCTTGAAGTGTACTAGTAAATGTTTTAGAAACGACAGATACAGTTGAACTAGAGGAAAAGTAATCTAGCAAAAAGGGCGATAAATGGAAAAATATCGTATAGGTTTCGTTGTATTTTGTTGTGAAAACAAATGCGACTATGACATTAATACAATTTTTAGCTTCTACAGTGCCACGAAAGCGCTAGAGTGCATTTTTTATGTTAACGTCTAGAAATCGTTCTAAACATTTAAGGCATCTAGTTTATTTTAACAACAAACCTATCTAACACATAATCCACTGACTACCTATTCTTGGAACATTTAATCACGATCAGGACGATAAGCTAAAGATAATCAGATTTCCTTTTCCCGGATATAATACTGAAGAGGAAGACCTTCAAAATTTTGAAAAAAGATAAACTAAAAATTCTTGGTTTTATTTTGTAAATTTTTGTAAAACAACCCAACAAAAAAAAAAATCGTGAAAAAAGGGTACAATCCCACCGATTTGATTTGAGCCTAGGAGAAATTAGCTTCGCCGGTCCCTGGTTAATCATACGAAAACAAACACTAAACGTCACCCAAAACATCTGACTAGCGACAGATTGTCCAGTTTGGATGCCGACATTATTGCTGCCCAAGATATCTACTAGATACTATAGAGTTTATGAATTAAGACGAAACAGATTACGGTTTTATTTGCCAGTTGCTTAGCTCGCAAGCAAAACAAAAATTTAAACGACAACAGCAGGTTTGTTTTGTTGTCGTCTGGCTGAGCGATATTTCCGCAGTCGCCTTTCGCCGGAATACGGAGGAAGAGGGTTCATTTTGGATATTTTGGATAAAATCCGATGCAGTTGCTTGTGTTTTCTGATTTGTGAAACGAACAACTGTAAATATGATTCAATGAATTCAACTACAATTATAGGATTGATTATAATTATTCAACTATAAATATAATATATTCAACTGTACATTTCTGGTTGACCTCTTACATTCAACTTTACATATGATAGATTCAACTGTAGTGGTACAATTGATTCAACTGTAGATATGGTAGATTCAACTACAAATGTATGATTGATTCTAGGTATTGAACTATAAATATAGTAAATAAAACTATTTTATTATGATTTATTGTGTGATACTTGAATACTGCAGTGTTAATCCGTGTTCATCAGCAAAAATAAAAAAAATGAATCGTAAGTATGAGACCAGTAGGTGTTTCTTGCAACGATAGTACCGCTGTTTTTAGGATTCGGCCTGCAGTTTCTGACCAGTATTTCAATTTACAATATTTATAGTTGACCTCATTGAATCGATCATAGAAATAAAATTGAATTTATCATATTTATTATTAATTGAATCATATTATTACAGTTGAATTTATCATATTTATGATTAAATCAAATAAATAACTATAGTTGAATCTGTCATATTTATAATCAAATCAATCATATAATTATAGTTGAATCTACTATAATTATTGTTAAATGCATGACATCAGTCGTATATTATAGTTGAATAATAGAGTAACTGAAGGTTGCTGTTTTAAGAACTGATTTTGCTCATTAATTCCTCTAATTTGAAAAATTGTTGATTGAGACTTCTGCTTATAAAAAAAATACAATAATATACTTTGTATTTTTCTTTCTATAAGCAGAAGTCTTAATCAAAAATTTTTCAAATTTGAGGAATTAATGAGCAAAATCAATTCTTATCACCGCAATCTTTAGTTGCTCTGATAGATTTTCACACGAGCCAGTCTACATCGTCTTTAACAGTTTCTTTCGGCAGAAGACTCAATCCATATGTATAGCAGAAGTCTCAACCCATGCAATATTTCTACTCAAGAATATAAAATTTCTTATAACATTTTCTTGTCTCAAATCGTAAAAATATTTACTACTAGCTGAAATTGTAAATTGCAATCAAAACTGATAGGCAAAAATCTCAATCATTCGAATCATTGAGTCAATAGAATTCCTTTTAATCAACAGATGTGTCCAAACCAATTTCAAAGATTTTTACACAAAAATAAAACTTCCAAAGACGGTCTGATCACATGATCGATTTGCTGAATCTCTTCACATACTTCAATCCGAAGGGCTCGCCTATACGAATAGCTCGATTACTATGGAAATTTACTGGAACCTTCGATTATGAATGGAAGTGGCAAAACATAGCTAGAACACGAATACCCATCACAGCTGATTACAAACAATTAATCAAATTTAACAGGTATGAAGGGCCCGCTCATTAACGCCGCTTAATGCCTTGTTTACGTGCGTTCCACATCAACTTTGAAATGTTATTTGTTTACACGATTGACTTATCCGGGGGAGTATTGTGCTCCCAAAGTGATCAAATCATCCAAGTTTTAAAATTAAAAAATAGGCACAGTGTTTAATATTAAAAAAAAAAATTCAATAAATTGAAAACTTATTGGAATCAAATTTTAAGTGATTAAGAAAACAAAACCCATCACTGTAAGGTGACTATTCGCACATTAGATCGCCCTTTGAGAGCAAGGTTCCAAACAAACAAATCTGTTGAAAACTCCCACCCATTAGGGGGGGTGCGCTTCCGATAATGCGTTGAATGAAATTGCAGTCGAACAAAGTCGATCAGACAAATAAAACCGAGCTCAACGATAATATGGGTATCGGTATCAATGGCAAACGGAACGCGAAAACTCGTGAATGAATTCCGGTTGCCCTCGTTATTATCATGTATACCGGTAATTAGCGGCAAGCGGATGTTCATCGGTAGGATTTTTTTCTACTGAAGTTTGAATTTGGAGACGAATGTCTTCGTTTTATGGATGGTTTTTTGATCCACTTTTACTTTCAGGTTTTGTTTTCGAAATATCGAACTACACTACTTGGTAAATTATAGAATTGTTGTCTTATGTTTATAGCAATTCTGTGCTTTTTTTTTCAAAACCTGGAAAAATCCGGGAATTTGATTACAAAAACTTCGGACAAATTTGGGAAAACCCTAGAATTCAATTAAAATTGAGAAAAAGAAAACACTTGAAACCCTCTTTCTTTTATCGAAACACATCAACTTGTTTTGAATAGTATTTTAGAATTTCAAAACAAAGTTTTTTTAAATTGTTAGTGTTCAATTTGATACGACATGCTCAAAAAATTTAGTTTTAGAGGGCAAACAAAAAAAAAATACTAACTTAATGTTCAATTAGAGTGTTTTGTTTGATTTAGTGATGTGAAGAAATTCGGGCAAAATCCGGTGAAATCCAAGCAATGGGGCCGGACCAAACCTTTCCCAAATTTTGTTTTTCAATATTCCTGCAAGTCTAGGCAATCTGACTAGCTTAACCTACACATGTTTTGCTTGTTATGTCTAGCATTTCAGAGCTGATTTTGACAAAATTCAGCAACTGAATTCAAATAGGTATGTATCTAATAAGTTTTCCTCTAATATTAGGTTGTCAGAATTTTTTCAGCACGTATCCGGGCTGGACACATCCAATTTGTTTTATTTAAAAACCTGGACCATTCCGGGCATATGATTTGAAAATTGTCATTCTAAAAACTAGGCAATATCCGGGCAAATTTTGTGAAAACCAAAGAACTACTCAACAAAAAAACCAGAAAAAAACTTATCTTGCTGAAAAATGCCGTTTTATACGCATAAGTAATTTTGTTTTTTTTTACGATTTGGAAAATAAGGTAAATGAGTTCGGAAAATCTGGGCTTTTTTAATGAAATCCGGGCAACTGGGCAGGACCGGACTTTTTCTAGTATTTGTATTAAATATCCCGGCAAACCCGGATAAAACTGGCCAATCTGACAAGCTTACTCTAATAGTTCTGTTTTTAAGATCCAAGGGTTAAAATTTGATAAAACAGAGATCCATTTGAAAATTTGTAAATATTATTTGGATATATTGAGGATTTAACTTTGTTACTAAAATACAAAGTTATTACCCGAGTAAACTTTGATGCCTGAATCGATAGCAAATAGTAACCAAAATGAGCAATCAATGCCAAAATGATAGCATATTTTATATAGTAGTTTTTACCGATGGCAAAATTAGCTGGCAAAAAGCATTGATATATCGAAATATGATACAAAATCAATACCTTAATATGGCATCAAGACCAAAACAAAACACTATTTTGTATTGTTTTTTTTTTAAGATAACAAAACAAAGGTATCATTAAGGTTTTGTTTATTGCGATAGAGCAGAAAAATAAGTTCAAAATGATAGCATGATTTGATATTCAATTTTCTGTGATGAAAAATTAGATTTAATTAGGTGCTCAAAATTAAATCGAACTAAACACAACAGCAAATTCGTTCGTTACCGTGATAGTGCGCGACTTTTCAGGGTTTTGCAAAAACAGGCATCATTTAGGTATCTGTTTTGCTAGCAAAATCTGGTATAATTTGGTCCACATTAGAGAGGTACTGGCAAAATGTTGTTCTCGGTGCGCATAATACCTTCTTTAGCCATCATTTTTTAAAGTAGATCGATACTAAATTTTAGCCGAAAATAATAATGAATAAGGCATAATAAAGCCCTCAAAACTCGTTTTGAAACGTTGGCTAAACGAGGCATCATTAAAAATTCAGAAACTTGAGATTATCGAGGTACCGTAAAACGGGGTAAAATTGATCACTTTTTCCGATATTTTTCGATTATTTTTTTCTTAGGGGAATGTGGTATGTTTCATATTTTTAAAACCAGTATTGGACTTCTATAAACGTAAAACATGGTTGCAAAAATTTATTAGACTACTTTAAATTTGATTTAAAAATCTATTTCGACTTTGTTTAGAATTTGATGCTTTGAGGCAACATTGATAAGTTTTTATTTTGACGGTTTTAAAGAGTTCTCTTGATCATAAAGGATACAAAACACCTTCATAATATTTACAAATGCTAGTTTATCAATTGCTAACGCAGTTCGGAACAAACTCAAATGATATAAAACTAATCATGAAACTCCACAAAATTGAACACAATACATTCGGAGGCTCAAAGATACTAAATTTTAAACTTTTGGTTCAGTAAATTCTGAGTTATATAATGCTGCTGCTTAAATTCAGGGGCTAATGTTTTTAACATTACTTATACAATTTTAACCACAAAAACTAATGAATTTTATCTTTCATTCAATTTCCTAGGCCCTCACGCTATTCCCCCTTAATTTCTAGCCTTTTCCACTTTAGTTTCTAGCCTTTTACCTAAGAGTGGCTTACTCTTGGAAAATGTCCCTACTTTTTTAAGTATCGCAAATTTACCTCAAAATACAACAAAAACTACACCAAAACTATACATTTATGTACTAAGGAAAAAAGTTGAACTGCTGCATAAATCAAACTAATGCTTCTAAACGCTTTGATTTCATCAGGAAGGGTGTTTGCTTGGTAGCCTTCGAAAAAATAGATTTTTCAAGATTTTTAAATTACATTTTTACTTACATTTGAAATCTTCAAACAGAAAGCAAGTTTTCCCAATTTGAAACTCAATTTAGATTTGAGATATTTTAACTTTAGACTCAGTTATTGATGATTGTGTGAAAAAAATTACCCCGATGATCAATGTTACCCCGTTTTATGATATCCTTATATGAAAATTGAGAACCTAGTTTTGGCATTGAACCACCTTTATTCGGACAAAATGAGTACCAGATAAAATTATCATCTAAGTCTTCTGGGGTGTTAAAAAAAAAATTTGAGTCATTTTATCATGCGCTTAAAATAATTTACAGAAGTTTCGTTTCTTTTCTCTTTGCATTAAGCTAAAATAGTAAATTTAGAGAGGACGCCGAAACTAAAAGTGTAAATTTTAGATATTTTGAAAAGCATTTTATCGAAATGTTTTAGGATCTTCCAAAAAGTTGCTTTACAATCTTTTATATCGAAGAGTTAGAAAAATTCTCAATTTTGATCAAAATTTGGGTTGATATTGAAAAAAAAAACATGGAAAGATTTTTGTACCTCTGTTGTTTCGTCCAAAAATGATATCAAATCTGGGAAGCTCAAACTGTTCCTGGGACCCTCCACGCTACTTTTCATCTCAATCATTTTTGTTTCTAAGGGATCGCCCAAGTTCCCATGGAAATTTGCCTTGGTTTGCTTAAGCAAATCTGCGAATATATTAACAATTGGAGGTCGATTTTTCTACAAATTTGGTTAAAATGTTTTTTTTAATAATTCTACATAAATGATTCGGAAACTACAAATAGCTTTAAATTACCAAAAGTTTCAAATTGCTAAAATGAGCGTGCTTGAGCTTAAATTGATTGAAAACAGCGTGATACATCGATTTGAAACTATTTGTTTGCTACCTCATAACAAATTAGAAACTTCACAAAATTTGTGTAGAATTTTTTGAAGCACATGTTTGTTCTTCTAAATGCATAGCTTCACATTCAGAAGGGTTTTGATAAATTTAGAAGGCAACAAAATTCATATTTATCAAAGATGAGATCTATGAGCTTATTTAGATTAATTTGAGGGCCCAGAATCTAAATATTCAATTAGTGTTTTTTTCTATCAGGTTTTGTTTTTTGAAATTACCTTCGAAAATAGGTAAAATCATTTAAGAATTTTCAAAAATTTTTTGACAAAATTGTAAAACATTACAGAAATTTTGAATAAAAGGTTTTGAATTAATGATGAAATTTCTCGTAGACCGCAACTAATTTTGATTTCATCGAAAAACGATAAAGAAGTTTCCTATTCAGTGAAATACGAATTTTGGCAAATTAAAAAAAAATATCAACCAAATTAAATTTTAGATTGTTTTTAATAGCAAAAGTCAAATCGTTTTGCCGTCTTCAACAAATTTGGCAAATAAAATAAAACCCTTTTTCATCATTATTGTGTAAAGTCAGAAAAACTTGTAATGATTTTTTTAGATTTTCACTTTTTTAAGATCACTGTATTTGATATTAGAATATCTTAAATAAACATTATTCTTCAATTGAAAGGATTATAAACAAATTCAGCATCGGTTTTTGTTGTTCATGTTGGTTTTGGTTTCATCAGTTAAAAATGATTGATTTCACCTAAAAATGATTCATTTTTAAATTAAAAACTCTAACAAATTTTCAAGGGGTTGGAAAATTTTTAGAGAAACATTAAGGTCAAAGAAAAGGAAGAACATAAGCCGTAAATATCATGAAAAAGATACAACGGCTCACCGACTAGATTTAAAAAGTTATATTTTTCATCTCCATATTTTGTGTTAATGTTTAAATAAATTCACTTAATTTTATGGTCCTTCTATTTCGATTTATGCATTTTTTTTCTTGAGTAAGTATGTTTTCGTTCTTCAAATCTTGATTTTTGTGTTCAGAAAACATAATTTTCTAGAAATCCTATAAATATCTTATTTTTATTTATTTTTTCAAACTTCCTATTTAAATCGATCATAATTTTTTTAACAATCTTCGAAAAGCTCGAAAAGTGATTTGAAGTAGCAACTTCAAAGTTAAATCGCAATGGGCTGTGTTAACTAAACTAGTACTGGCTTTGTGTTTTCAATATTTACAACATAACTTGGACTTCCATATTTTTATTTTAATAGGTTTTTTATTTATCAATCAATATAATCCTTGAACGATGAATTGAACACACACACATATATAAAGCTATTATTGTGAGCTTCAAAAATGAGTTAGCCTTTATAATCAAAAAAAAAAATTTAATTTTTAGTGTTTTTTTAACGTGAGGATAACATGATTTTTAACTGCGAATATTTTTCATTAAAATTCAAATCCATAATTCAAATCCAGTGGGTTGATTTATTAAAATAGAAATAAATTTATTTCATTTAACACAAATTTCAAAATAATCTCAAATTTCTTTTAATATTTGTGATTTTCAGATGAGTTTGTATACACAACTGACATTGATTGAATATTGTAAATTTAAAAAATCAGTGCGATTTATATTACTTGTCATGTCATGTGTTAATATGTTATGTTATCCTGATGTCTTTGTCGTACAACTCGTTTACGAAATGATTCTAATAATAAATTCAAAATTCAAATTTTGAATCTGTTTCGAGATTTCAATAAGGTTTCTAAATTTTCAGAAAAAAAAACGATTTCTAATTTTTTTTTCATTCCAGATCAGAATTTCAAATATGAACCAAGGAGTGAATTTCATTTCGTGAATCTTTATTAAAATTTTTAGTTTTTTAGGTTTCAATCTGAATTCATTATTTCAATTATTCATTTTCAATTCAATCAGTGAAACTGAGTTGAAACTAAACTAAACTCTCATTTAGAGTGATTAATCTGATCTGATCTGAGTTTTCAATTCTGGATCGCCATTTTTATGCTTTTTCATTTTTTACTTCTGCATGAGAATTTAGTTTAAGAACTTCGAATCTGAATGTGAAATAAATACTCAGGATGGTTTCTATTTTTTTCATGCATATACGGAAAATTATTATCATAATATTGAAAAGAATAGGAGTTTTGAAAATCATTATTAAAATTTCGAATGAAATGCAAAACCAAATTTGAACTACGATTCCAAACATGGAACAAAATCATTGATCATGGAATTAAATTTTTATTTTTGTAATATGGAGCCAAAACCACCGAAATGATTAAAATCTCATTTAATGTTTAATATTCAGAAATAAACTTCATGGATTTCAATCATCAAGTTAGAAAATTCGGAAAAACTGTGTCAAAATTTTGAACCTGAGATTAGTTTTCGAAGTTATGGCATCAGTTCTAAGTCAAGATTTTTACTCTATAGAATTTGAAATTTTTGAATGTAAAGTAGAATACCTCGCTTGCC